>NC_086326.1:22355906-22565906 GCF_036172605.1 Pelobates fuscus
TTACAAAATCTTTCGGGAAACGTTAACGCCTCATCTGGAGACGTTGTTTAACGATCTCATGGAGGGGGGGAGGCCGGACAAGGACATGTCGCTGGCCGACATAGTTCTCCTGCCGAAGCCGGGCAGAGACGACTCGTTTCCCGAAAACTTCCGCCCGATCTCGCTGATAAATCATGACTCTAAAATATTAGCTAAGATCTTGGCGACCCGCCTGAACCCACATCTAAAACACCTAATCCATCCCGACCAAGTGGGTTTTATACCCGGCAGACAACTGTATGAAAATACTCGGCGCAACATCGATCTAATATGGAGGCAGGCGACGGAGGGGATCCCAACCTTGATCCTCTCGCTCGATGCGGAGAAGGCCTTCGATAGAGTTAAATGGCCCTATCTTTTTGAGGTCCTTCGGCATTTTGGCTTACCGGAATCCTTTGTCACTGCAATTAGGGCTCTGTATACGGATGTTCAAGCTCGGGTACGGATAGCGGGAGCAAAGGCTCTACCATTCACTTTGGGCAATGGCACCAGACAAGGCTGCCCTCTGTCCCCGCTGCTCTTCGCCCTATCGCTGGAACCCCTGCTACAGAAGGTACGTATCACTCCCGAAATTCGGGGAATATCGATAGGGGACAAATGATACGTGGTTTCCGCCTTTGCAGACGACGTCCTATTGACTCTGACACATCCGCCGGAGTCGATGGACGCGCTAGCAGCGGTGCTGGAATCCTATGGTCAATTAGCAGGTTACAAGGTGAACCTACCTAAATCATGTGCACTCCCTATTTGCATGCGCGATTCCGACGTTGCCTACGTAGGGAGTATGCATGATGTTCGAATAGAGAAACACCACATCAAATACCTGGGAATATGTCTGACGGCTGATCCTGCTCAGCTCTTCAAGCAGAATTACGCCCCATTGATTCGCTCTTTGATATCGGACATGGAACACTGGCAGGATAAACCAATCTCATGGATTGGTAGGATCCATGCAGTTAAAATGAATGTGCTCCCTAGGATTTTATTTTTTTTTCAAGCCCTTCCGGTTAAGCTGACTAAGTCCGACCTGGGGGTACTCCAACAGGCGGTAGGGAGGTTTATCTGGCAGAATAGGAAACACCGGGTGTCCCGCAATATCCTGTACAGAGCACGGTCGAGGGGAGGTTTAGGATTACCCAACTTTTATTTCTATTATCTGGCGGCCCAGCTAGCGCAAGTCGCTTATTGGCATTCTCCCCCGGAGGAGAGAAGGTGGGTGGATCTGGAATCCTCTCTCTTGGGTCCGGACCTCCCTCAGTTCTATATTTGGGTCCCTCGGGACCATAGACCGAGGACGCAGGTTGTTTGTCCAGCCATAGCGAACTCAGTGAAAATCTGGGACGCAACATCGGTTAAATACGGGCTAACCTCCCAGGAGTCCCCGCTGACCCCCTATCTGAGGAACAAAGCCTTCACCCCAGGTCTGGAAGCTAGGGACTTTAAAGGAATAGAGGGCACGGGCGTTCAGCGCTTGTGTCAACTTTATGAGGGCGGTACATTCCTTAGGTTTGAAGAATTACAAACTAGAGCTGTTCTACGTCCGTCGGATTTTTTTAGGTATGTCCAACTTAGGGACTACGCACAGACTCCGGTGAATAAGCGGTGTGCGCTGAAACCCCTTACATACTTTGAAACCCTATGCCTTGAGGAAAGGTTCCCAAGAGGCCTCATCACGAAATTATACACGCACTTGAGTGCGTCTACCTCAGAATGGGGAGAGCTTACCTATATAGCCCAATGGGAAGCTGACCTCGGCGAAGAACTGGAAGGGGTGGATTGGCAGGAGATTTGGGAGGCAGCAGCGACTTCCTCCATATGTGTAACCATGCAGGAGCAAGCTTATAAAACTATGTTTCGGTGGTACACCACGCCGGTAAAGCTTTGCAGAATGCATAGGTTATCTTCAGATGTATGCTGGAGAGGCTGTGGACAAAAAGGAACATATTTGCACATGTGGTGGGAATGTCCTGTGGCCCAGGATTTTTGGAGGCAAGTGGCGGGGTTATTAAAGGATCTCTTTGGCAGGGAGATAAAGCTGGACCCGTGGGTGTTCCTCCTGGCCAGGCCACTCGAGGACTGGACCAGGACTGAACAGAAGCTGGTACATAGGGTGAACTTAGCGGCGAGGAGGGCCCTCGCACAAGTTTGGCTTCAGGCCTCGGCGCCATCGCTTCAGGTTTTAATGCAAAAGATTAAAGATAACTTCCTCATGGATAAACTGACTGCGAGGGTCAGGGGCACAAATGCGAAATTTGAGAAAATCTGGACACCTTGGGTAGAGAGCGGCATGGGCGATTAGGAGCAGCGGGCACACACATCCCCTCCCTTCCTCCCCCCCTCCCCCCCCCCCCCTCAAATTCCACCCCTATCCCTGATCTTTTTCGACCCCTACTTTCCTACGTCTCTCTTATTCTCCCTTCTTCTTCTCCTTTTCTATTTTCACTCGCTTTTTCATCTGAATGGCTTCATGTTATACTCCAAAGTCTCCTGAGCCCCGGATCTGGTATGCTGGGTGAGGGGCACCGCGACGTGAAACGTTTCTGGTTTCGTGTGGTGGGCCCGCTGGGTATCCTTGATACCGGGGTTGGGGGGGGATCTAAGATAGCATGAAGGTTATGTCACCACGTAAGTGTAATTCTTCTACTAGATCCCCGACTACAGGCATCATAGCCATTTCGGATTTCTTTGTATTTTATGTATATTTTAAAAATTGGGAGATCACCATCTTCATATCTGGACACTTTAGAGACGATTTCCTAATGATACAACGGATACAGTCGCACTTGTGGGCTTTATTCTACAAGATATACGATTTATGTGTCTAAACATGTGAATATGTCCGATATGCGGTATTTCTATTGATTTTGTTTGTATTGATGGTGTTCAACCTTGTTATAAATAAAGAATTTAAAAAAAAAAAAAGATATGTAAGATGCAATATAAGTTAACAGTTTCAAGTGAGTCACTGGAGTGAAACCAATCCCCCCTCCCCCCTTCATATCCCCTTTCGTTTCTGTTAAACCTTTCTATCTTAGCAGTTAACTAGAGTTGAGGTACGAATTACGCCTCCTTAGGAGAATGACGAAAGCAGGGTTGTGCAAGCCTTTCATGGCACCAATCCTAAAATTGCTGTACTAAACGGAGCTACACCTAAAATGCAACTTTACCTAATATACCTACTACACGCACAATGACCACACACTATAAAGTAATAACACATGAGCTAACTACGCAACGTGTACTAAAAATTGTACCCTGCCATAACGTGCAATTATTGTTGTACCTTTGCCATGTTAAATATTGTACTTGCTGGTACTAAATGTGTACGATGTCTAACACATGTGATACTTACTAACATGTACCTTGCTTTTCTGTAACCGCTACACTCATTTCAACAAAGTATTCAATAAAAAAGAAAAAAGAAAAAAAAAAAAAGAACTTTATGAAGTATACTGGAACCAGGCATGATCTGCAAATGTACCCTAAGATATGTGATTGCAACAGTAATGTTTAAACTCCATCCTTGACTGATATAGGGGTAAAGGGAATTGTATATATATGTGTGTATGTATGTATACACACACGCACAAACTAATATCATTTGATTTTGTATAGATGAATGTATTTATCAGTTATTCGTACAGGTTAGATGAATAAATGATACACATATTGGATAATGTTTTTGAATATACATAACCAAAGACAGATATTCAAGGTAATTGTAAATATCCCCAGTATAGGTGAATTCAGGGTCAATTCATTTATTTAACCAGGTCATCAATGATCTAATTAAGGTCTTCATACCTAGGGAAATACCGCCTCTACTGATGAAAGTCCCCAAGGGCCACATTAATAATTAAATAGTAAGATACGCCCATAACCAATCAAAAGCCAGATTTACGTCCAATGAACTGTCCATTTACAAACAAGGGGCAGGAACTGATAATGGTTAAATAGGGAGAAAAATAAGAAGAGGAAGAGAGGAAAGACCCTGATGACAAAGACCATCCTAAATATCATCAAAAGAAGATCCTGTAAGAGGCTAACTAAGGGCAATATACTGAGTTACAGACCAGAGCACCCAGAGAGGAGAATCCCAAACTGAATTAATTTGCCATACTATTTTGGTAACGTATAAAGGTTTCTCTTTACTTTATTTTAAATAAACTTGACTATTAAATACCCTCTGTGTCTATATTGTGAACTGATTCCATCCTATTATATCTCATTCTACCTGCAGTCTGAGTCAGTTATATAACTTACTAAGTTGGAACATTTTTATTCCTTCTTTAGACGTATATCAGTTCAATATATATATATATATATATATATATATGTAAAGGCTTGCCTGGAGTTGTGGGAGGGGTTTGTTGATCCTACCTAAGCACTCCCCCCTTTACCTGCATCACCGTGGATTCAGACGTTCGGCAGGTGATCACTTCAGGTTCACTACTTCCGTGTCACGATCCTGTTACTCGGTTTGTGCGTTCCGTGGTCGTCAACCAGCTGCTGCTTGCTAAATCACTTTGGTGCTCGTTAAACTGGACATTTACACGGTCTCCGCTCCCTTCACCCCTCTTCCACACGCTGGTGGTCCGTTCTATGGGGGGGGGGGGGATTAAAACACACGGACGCAGACCACCCACGGTCTCCTCATTTGCTGGCTGTTTGTATACTTCTCCCACGTGGGAGAACCTCCTGTTGCTGCATAGTTTCACATACAAAAGCTGTACATGCTCATTGCTGGGCATACTACTGTGTCAATATACTGCTGGGTTACAGCACTGGGACCTATACATCACATGTATTTTCTACTTTTTAAACTAATGCATGTGACAAAGCTAATTAAAGTACCTACTCAGACATCACTGGGCATTCTGCCCTATTAAATATACTTAACACAGGGGAAGCTCAGCCATAAAGTTACATCACTTATAAGGGGGTTTTACACTGAGAGTGAGATTATGCCAATACAAGTTTCAAAACTAAACTAACAGACCGATTTTTCCTCTTTTCCCTTTCTTCATATATATATTATGTTATTGTTGTGGTAATATATGTTATATATATGAAGTTCATGTTGATTGCTAAGGGGAGACTTTTTACAGAAATTAAGTGTTGTCTATATAGATATATGGATCGGCTTCCATATTTTTAAGAGTGGGTCATTAAATTGAAGCACATATATTTAAAAAACACATGGCCTCTTATTCCCCTTATGGTTAATCGCCTAGGTACTGGCTTGTCATACTCACGAATATTATCATTAATATAAAGTTTAGTTAAGATGGTTATTCTGGTCAGTTGTCATATTACGCTACTCACTTCAGTACTGTATTAAGACTAGTATTTTCTGAGATTCCGCTACTTATTTACTCGATACTTACTTTTCAGGTTCAGGTTGGCTTATATCACCTACGTTTTGTTCAATCAAATCTCTAAATATTACTTTCCAGTGAGTAAGTTGTAGGGTAAGGGGTTTAATCTCAGCAATTAAGGGGGAGTCCTTCGTTACCATATATAACATGTACTCCTCTTTTTTGCTATCATTAGGTTAAACCTCTCTTCCACTATAGTAGTAGGGAAAGTCTCTGTGTTGGGTTGTGACCAATTTCTGACCTAACCAACACGCAAGTGGGTGTCAGGTACATTTTGCCTAACCCCACACTCCCCTTATCCCCCTCCTTCCCCTCATTGTTATGAGTTGAGTGTTACTGGCTCTTCAAATCTAGGTGGCCACTAGTATAATAAAGGTTCTGGCCTCTTCGACTCAGTCATAGTGGTCTCGTGAGGCCAACCCCTTTCCTCCACACTTGAGGATATTCGCCCCTCTGCCAAATCATAGTTAGCTGCCTCTTATGCTTTTAGTTGTCATTGAGAGGCCAACACCCCACCACAACGTTTTAGTGACAGCATTTTCCCTCGTGCCAATGGATAGATAGAGCCTCTCAAGCATCTAATTGGGCCTCACCTGTCACCACACTTAGGACATTTTTCGCCACTTGGCATTAGTTAGCCAGCCAGTAACCAATATGGTACAGTTTCTGATTATGTCTTGAATGTTTTTCTTTTAGTATGTCTCAGCTACCTGAAGATACAGACCATTTGTCTCTCCCCAGTACTCCGGTCAGGTCCTTGTCACCTTCACGAAAAGGCGACATCGGTAGCCCAACGTCTATAAGATCATGGACAATCCCTTGTATTACAGCAGAGCTTCAAAGACGCAGTATCCGTTTTCTTGCTACGGCCAGGAAAGCTGAACTATTCAAGCTAATGCGGACTAAAACTGATAACTCAGGGGCAGGAGAGGGGACAAGTGGTCCAGGCAACTCAGACCTTCATGCCATGATTGCCTTACTAGTAGCATCAATGGACAAGGTTAACGATAGGCTTGATAGGATCGAGGCTCAGAGCCTTCCTGTTATGTCATCTATGCCCTCAGCTACTGTACTCCCCGATGCTCCACTATTACAAACGGGTAATTACTTACCTTCTGTTTCCGAAACCCACATTATTAATCTGGTGCATATGGTTCCTGCAAACATTAAGAAAAGCATCTTGGAGGGGAAAGATGTTAATCTTGTTGCACTTCTTATCGCTTCACACGATGTTATTGATAACCGCACTTATGCTTATGGTGATATTTCGGTGGTGTTAAAGGCCAGGACCCTAGACTTAATAAGAAACAGTCTGTACCCGATTTTGTCATTGCATTTGGTATATATTGGGATGTAATTTGTTCGGTATACCCGCATAGATGAGAGGAACTCGACCTTTATTTGCACAAGCTGGTGGACTTGGGAAATAAATATGGTGGGTCATCCTTTTATGATTACCACCGGTCCTTTTCAGCAAGGGCGTCTTCAATTTTGGCTCAGTACAATGTTAAAACTGACTGGAGCCGTATGGATACTGAGCTATTTTGCAGACACTTTGCTGGTCTAAAGACACCGGCTTGTGCAATTTGTGCTTCCACCTCACATGCCACGGACTATTGTCCCATCATGCCCGAGTCCACACCTGGGACTTTCCAGGAGACACAGACTAGGATGGACAGATCAGGCAAGGGCAAACTCGGTCGTCCTATTGTTTACCTTGTGAAGAGAAGGTGTGTAACAACTTTAATGTAGGTACATGCGGATATAGTGCCTGCAGATTGTTACATGTGTATTCACATTGTTTTAGGGCTCATGCCAAGTCCATGTGTCCTAATAAAAGTCATGCTAAACCATATCTGACATCTGTAAACATTGGTTATTTGACTCACGCATTAGCTTCTTACCCATCCAAACATCTAGTGGATTTTTTAATTGATGGTTTCACGTAGGGATTTCATACAGGTCTGGTAAATATCCTTGCTGGCATTTACAACTGCAACAATTTGCAATCAGCATTTTCTGACATGGAAATGGTTGATGCTCTTTTACAAAGAGAATTGGAAGATGGGTATTTGTTGGGACCTTTTCAGACGCCCCCATTTTTCAATTGGAGAACCAACGCTATAGGATTAATCACCGGGAAATCCTCAGGGAAACACAGACTCATCTTAGATCTGTCCACACCTCACTCCTTGACCATACCTAGCATTAACTCTCTAATTCCATCCGAGGAATTTTCCCTTCAGTACACCACCATAGACAACGCCATACACACCATTATTACAGCATTATTACAGTTGTCCTGACGAAAGCTTGAGGGGATCAAGCTGAAACGTTGACACTTTGATGTTTTAGTTAAGGAAATAAAAGTAAATTTTTATTAGTCCCTGGAGTATTATCTTTGGAACTTTTTTATTATTACAGCTGGTGTAGGGGTTTGACTGAGTAAGACAGACATCATCAATGTGTTTAAATTACTACCCATACACCCGTTGCTATGGCATCTGCATGGTCTGAAATGGAAAGGTTTATATTATTTTTTTACAAGGCTCACCTTAGGGACGAAAAGCAGCCCAAAAATATTCTATACCTTTGCCAAAACCTTATGTTGGCTCCTGTAGAACAATTGCAGATGCCATGTGATGATACATTATTTAGACAACTTTTTGTTTGTGGAAAATAATTCCTCTCCTCCCAGTGTCCTAACTAAAGCCATCTCGTTTTTTCATTCCTTAGGGGTGACAGTTTTTCCCAAGAAAACAGAAGGCCCTGACACGTTGGTTAATTTTTTGGGTATCCTGCTCGATTTAGCGAGCATGGAAGCTAGCCTCCCCTTAGGCAAAATTAATGGTATCCTACAAACTATAAACGACTTTCTGCATAATGGGACATGCAATCGAAAGGAATTGCAATCTTTGTTGGTCTCACTAAATTTTGCAATACGCATCATTCTGCAGAGTAGAGCCTTTATTTCTAGACTCCTTTGCCTTCTTCCACTATTGCCAAATGACTTTAGCCGTATTTGCCTGGATTCACAGGCTAATGCTGATTTATTAACGTGCTGATTTATTCTGTTGCAATGGAATGGCAGAAGTATGTTTTTACCACAATTGTCTATTCATTCTCCCGTCATTTGGACAGATGCTGCAGCATCAACAGGTTTTGCTGCCATATTTGGCAATGAGTGGCTCTGGGATGGTTGGCCAGAGGAGGTTCAGCACATCGAAGGGTTCTCACTCACCTCAGCCTTACTCGAGGTATACCCTATCATTGCAGCAGCTGTGGTATGGGGTCAGTCTTGGGCACGCTGTTTCTCTGACAACCTAGCTACCTGCCACATCATAAACAAGGGATGTTCCTCATCTCTAATAATCATTAGATTCATGAGAAGACTGACCTGGTTGGCAGCCTGTAATCATTTTTATTTGGTGTGTTTTCATGTACCAGGGATTCATAATACTGCAGCTGACAAATTGTCTCGCTTTAAATTCCAGGCCTTCAGAGACACGTTAACCATGGCCTCCCCAACAGCCAATGCATCACCATGTTTTCAGGAACTGGTAATGGATTAAAAGAATTAGCAAGGCATAGTCTAGCCTTGGCTAGTTTGGCACTCTCTGAGAACACAAAACTGTCTTACAATAGAGCTTTCACATTGTATAAGAGATTTATGTTAGAACATAACTTGGTTCAGTTTTTTACTATTTCAACTTTGGTAGCTTTCACATCCTTTTGTCATCTCAAACTCAAACTATCACACAACACCATTAAATTATATTTAACCGGCATCCAACACCACATGTATACCTTATACCCAAAAAAACCTAGTTTTTTATCATCTTACCCCATTAAAACATACTTAAAGGCATACAGAAAACCAGTACCACTCCTCCACCCATAAGATTACCAATATATAAACAGTTATTTAACGACATGTCTGACCTATTGAATACTGCCCCGTTTGAACACACAACAAATCTGGTAATCAAAACAGCCATTTACCTAGCTTATTGCGGTTTTCTTAGACCTTGCGAATTAACTATACATGGTAATAAATATGCATGAGAATGCCTGAAACGTTCCTATCTCATTAAATGACAAGATCACTATATTGTGTCCCTACCCATTACTAAAACAAGTCAACCTGGTAAAGTAGTGCATGTCACTTATTATCCTACTTCAAACAAATGGTGCCCGGTATAAGTGCTGGATATATATCTCCAATCATTACCGCCTTAGTCTGACATCCCTCTGCTAGTCCTCCATAAAACTGTCTTAATAACAGCAAAGCTTATGCAGTACATATATTACTGACCAAACTATGTCTAAATGCTAGCAATTTTTCTGGGCATTCTTTTCGGATAGGGGCAGCCTCCACGGCTTCTAGTCATGATATTTCAATGCATGTAATTAAGTCTTTGGGCCGCTGGAAGTCATCGGCAGTTACTTTGTACATACCTCAACCTGTATTAGAAATGAGGTCTGCTTTTGATAACTTGTCATCTTGAGGTATTTTCTTTGCACTATGTTTCATCTATGCAATAAATATTTCTTTGGCAAGATACTTCTAATCTTTACCCTCTTTATTACAGGCCTACCACATTTTTATAATTAGGGATTATTCTAGCCTCGGTAAGGGAATAATCTAAATTTTATTACAGACAGGAGGCGAATATTTGCTTTACCTTCTTTACTGAAACCTCCAGCAGCAAAGAAACAGTTAACAGAACTTTTCAAAACAACCAATCAGAACAAAGCAACAGTAGTATAAAACCCCTAAGCAGGCTCTTCCACTTCCTCTTTCTTTGATGAGGTCGAGCAGGAGAGCAAGGAAACCAACGAATCCACCTTGTAGCAGACACATCAAGAGAAATAATCGTCAAGCCCAGAGCGAAGACAGATTACACTGCAAGAAAAAGGAAAACATTGTGAAAGTAAACGGTCATATCCATACAATATCACTTGCACATCATAATACCTGATGAATAAACAAAGTCTACAGATCTTATGAAGACCTAGTATCTAGTATGTACCTTAACTAAAAGGCATTGACGAAACATAATTACAACACAAACATGATGAATAAAATGCACACAGACATTCATCACTGAATAATAGAAATAACATTTATTATGTAAAACAATGCATTCACAAAACATAACAATATCCCCAATTAATTATAAGACCCAAATCCAGGGAGGGAATGTAAAAAAAAAAGGGGGGGAAATATTCGCCTCCTGTCTTTAATAAAATTTAGATTATTCCCTCACCGAGGCTAGAATAATCCCTAATTTTATGGCAGGACAGGAGGATTCATATTTGCAATTTTAACGCCCAAATAGTAGAACCAGAAGCAATATGAGATAGAGGACTGAAATAAAAGGAGAATGGGAAAACCCATTCCCTAAACCAAGCAACGGTGTAGAGAAAATGCAGAAGGGACCCAATGGCTTCCAAAGTTGTTGAGGTGACAGCACCCTGAACCAAAAGTGTCCCAGAGGAACTCTCAAGGTCAGCCAATGAGAGGATATACCAAATCCAATGAGCGAGCGAAGATGCAGAAACAATCCAAAAAACTATCCAAAACGAAGAAATCAACAGCTGTCCATGAGTAGACGGAAGAAAGAACCAGATCCTGGATCTACATGGTCATGTACAACCAGTCAACAGAGCTGTGGCCTATCCGGAGAATAGGGGTACAACACAGAGGACGAATAGAAATGAAATATGTGTGGAGCAGAAACCGATGTACTGAACGGCAAGAAGGAAGAAGACACTACGTCGATACCATGACGTCAGAACGCCATGAAATACAAGATGTACTGGGGAAAACCGTAAGCGGAAAACTAGCGCAAGGCAAGTCCTTGTCATCAGGTTATTCCTCAAGGAAATACAGAACACACAATACCACTAGACTTGAGGAATAGCGAGAGATAGGGCTCCCGTAAGGTATACTCCTCTTGGTAGACTGCAGACCAAGAGATCCTTACCAATGCCAGAATCTTGAGAAAACGCACATGAGTCGTCCACAAGCTGACATAGGACGTAAATGGCCCCATACGATCCTACCCTGAGAGGGCACCTCAGCCAGACAACGGAGACAGCCATGATAAAGACCACCAAACATCTCTCTAGACACCAATCATGGCAGGTTACCCCTGCGGATCCCAAACAGGACATTAAGAGGGGAGTCGTAGATTGCCTTCCCATGGCAAACTCCAGCAAAAGGGGAAAGCACGGAGGACTCCTCCGAAGTGGTGTGGCCAGGCGAAACGACACTCTCAGGAATTTGGTCTGAAGCAAAGCCCAAAGTATCCTGGAGGTAAACGGGATGTGTACGCCCCGAAGGAGACCAAGCTTGGAAAACGCGTCCCTCGCCTTACTGAGGGTCCGGCAGCCAGCTGGAGAACCGCTCCGTATGGCAGTTCGCACTGAATTTAATCATGCCAGTTAATCATGCCCGTAGGGTGAGGCAACCAATCATTGGGGTCTCTCAATTGTCGGGTGAAGCCGTCCGCCACATGAGTGTCTCGTCCCGCAGAAATTCTGTCACAAATGAAGAATACTTGTCCAGACTCTATAGATAGCGATCCTACGCGAGATCCGACTGCAGTCCGTATTGGGCAACTAGTAATAAGTCCATGCCGGAAGGTAGCGAGCAGTACTACTTCCCCTGGGAAAGCTGCGAATGTTGAACAAACCTGCAGGTAGTTTCATGCAGTTGGCGTGAAGAGGTCCCTCCTTCAGACTCCAGAGTCCAGGCCGAAGTTGGTTGGGGTTCGAAACTCCTAGGTAGGCCAGGTCCCCCTAGGTCGGAGTCATCAATTAAGTTTTAGATGAGCTTCGTCCGAAGGTCACATGATTCGGTCGTACCAGGCCGAAGACCCGAGAAAGTGTCATGTTGGAGCGGCTGATAGTGCTGGATCCTGGAGGTATGGCCTCGATGGCGAATAACAACTGGTCAATCGACCGGGTTGGGCCCCTAAGTGTGACCCGCGGGTTGCGGAGCATATGCCTGGCATTTTCCTTGAAGACTGACATCTTGGTCCTCGGGAGGCGGCGCACCGCCTGGACCGAATATTCTATGAAAGACCAGAAACTGGGTTGACTGAGAGTTAGTCAGATTCAATATGTCCATGTTGATGGCAAAATCCATGCGGGTTTCTCTCATGTCCAGTTGAGGGAGAGAACCAATCGTCCACGCCGAGCAGCTCTCTGACAGGATGAGTGCCCTCCGTCTCAAAGTGTCCACAGGCGACATATGCATTGGGAGCATGTAGCTTGGGGATGAGGCAGGAGTCCACTACACCGCACCCTTCGCCCAGCATGGCAACTTCGGAATGAGTCTGAATGGACGTCTCTTTTGGTCATGCGTATCACTCATGGAACGGTCCAAGGTTCCGCAACCTTGATCCTGAGTCCGGGCATGGTCTGAGAGACCTCTGGGGCTAGTTAAGGGGAACCCTATGAATAGAGACGTGTCAGCTCAATTTGTACGTGAGGGTAACTCCAGAGAGCAGACCCAGCACTTGGATGCCAAATCCATCAGTTTGATGTCCAGCTCGGACAAGGGCCGTTTTGCGGTTCGCAGGGGTAGAAACCAACTAGGTGATACCTATAAATCATATCGGTCCATTCCCAAAGGGAATTTAGTATTTTTTTCTTTCCAAGCTGTAACGCGCCATTTGTCCCGAGGAAACATCTGTGTCCGCGTGTCGTCGACATCCAGTGGTTAGTCCCAGATAGAGTGCAAACCCTGTATCAGGTGTTTGCGGGGTCCTTTCCGGACTCCGTCATGAAGACTTATCCTCTTGATGAATCCATCCGTTAGCCAACGCGTACCAGGGTTGTCCCCTGTAGGGTACCAATGGTTTCTGGCAGTGAGGTCAGCGGGGTGGCATGAGGACAGGCCAAGTGACCTTCTGGGTATGGGAGATTTGTCCTTCAGTCGTGATTGCATAACTGCCATAGAGGTAACACTGTCGGAGTGATACCTGGTGCGGCCAGCTGGGAGTCACCCAGCGTGCAAGAGGGGTTCACCCAACAAGCACAAGCATACCATGCAGTATAGGCCAGCAGGGGAGGGGATCACCCTCAGTCTGAACATAATCGGACACTGTAGGTACAGTAGTGCCGTAGTGGTTAGCCGTATAATAAAAGTAGCCAGACATTGCCGGTCCAGCAGTGCAGACGGCAGGAGGGGGTCACCCTCATATAACCATAACCGGGCATTGCAGATCCAGCAGTGCTGTAGGTAAGAGGGGGTCACCCTCAGTGTGGTATCATAGAGGTCTGTACACCAAGTAGTGCAGTCAGCGAGAGGGGGTCACCCTCATTATGGTTATAACGGGACCCTGTAGGTCCAGCAGAATAGTCCACAGGAGGGGGTCACCCTCAGTATCTGCGTATAGCAGGGCACCGTAAGAACAGTAGCTCAATCAGTGGGAGGGGTACCCTCTTTTACGGGTATACCCGGATGCTGCAGGTCCAGCAGTGTAGACTGTAGGAGGGGTTCCCCCTCAGTATGATAATAACAGGACATTGCCAGAGCATTAGTGTAGGAAGCAGGAGGGGATCACCCTCAGCATTAATGCTACAGGACACCGTAGAGCTAGCAGGGTACTCATTGGTAGCCATGTTGCCAGAGGGAGGGGGTCACCCAGCCCACAATGGTGTCACACGTCCATTATTATGGTCCAGTAGCGTGTAGACCCCCAGAAATATGGATGGGGGGGAGGGTCACCCCCTGTAATAACAGGGCTGTATGTGGGGCCGTTTAGCCCCCTGAGGGGTAGAAGGGTCCATACAGCTAGAAGCTGACTCACATCTACAGACCACTCAGGTATTATATTAGGATACACTTTTGAAGTGTAAGTATAGGGGAAAAATTTAAGTCCCTTGCAGGAAGGGCAGCAAATCCTAGGCAGGGGAGCAAGGTGCTAAAAAACAGGCCATTTATTTTTTATGAGAAAAGACTGAACCTTAAGAGAAAGACTTGATTAGCATATATCACATGTGGCATAGTCTTGTTAAACAATGATTTTTAAACAATGATTTTTATTTGAGCAGTAACATGTCCCTTTAAATCTGAGATTCACATGTAATTAGTAAAAAAAGCATGATAAGATAGAGAACCTAGTCACATTGCAGCAGACATCATAGTAAGCTGCAGTTGTAAGCTGTGAGAGTGCCTGGGACAGATCCTGCTATCCAGGATCTGTTACATATGCAGCATGTGAGACAGGCACAGTAAGTAGGGAGAGGGGAGGCTGGCCACATGGCCAGCAGGCAGCAGGGCAGCTCGGTGGGTGAGACCGGGCTGTTCGCAACGCACGGAGCCCATGTGGCTCCAAAAAAAAAAATGGTCGCCGCGGCTTCAACAAAATGGCCGCTGCGGCCGCAAAAATCGAGCGCGGCCTACCGCGTGGTGATCGCGCGGCACTGCCATGGTTGAAAAAGCTGCTCAGCAAGCGGCCAGGGGCCGTGGGGAGCAGGTGGGGAATAAGGGAGAAAGGGTATGGGCGACAGAGCCCAACAGGGGAACCCGGGGAGGGGAAACAGATTACAGGCAGAGCCAAAGCATCATAGCAGGGACACCCATTCCCTATACAGCAGGGTGAGAAAAACTGCATAAAGTAACCCAGAATAACGATAAATCAATGAGCAGTATCCAGAATCTATCAGATAAATAGCCTAAATACAGCAACAGATGTTAACAAGAGATACAGCAGCTACATAGCATGAAGTGGTATAGGAAATAAGACAGAATAAACTGCCTAGCTAAACCCAGCAATAGACTGCCTAGATAAACACAGCAGACAAACTGTTAAAACAAATCCAGCAAGAAACCTGCCTAATTAAATCCAGCAATTAAGCTGCCTAAACAAACCTAGTAAATAGACTGATTAAATAAACAAGCAGCATGTATGATAAAAAACAACCCAGAGCAGAGACAACTCTGAGTTGGTGAGTGCTCACCTGGAGGCAGCAGCAAAGAAAGAGGAAGTGGAAGAGCCTGCTTAGGGGTTTTATACTACTGTTGCTTTGTTCTGATTGGTTGTTTTGAAAAGTTCTGTTAACTGTTTCTTTGCTGCTGGAGGTTTCAGTAAAGAAGGTAAAGCAAATATGAAGCCTCCTGTCCTGCCATAAAATTTACATCAATATATACATACGGTTACGTTACAAGAATAGCACCGAACACAAATGTAAAGGCTTGCTTGGAGTTGTGGGAGGGGCTTGTTGATCCTACTTAGAGGTAGAGGTTAACACAGTAAAGGAGTTTAAGCATGTGTGGGATAGGCATAAGGCTAGCCTAATTATAAGATAAGGCCAAGGACTAATGAAAGTATTTAGAAAATTGGGCATACTAGATGGGCCGAATGGTTCTTATCTGCCGTCACATTCTATGTTTCTATGTTTCTATGTTAAGCACTCCCCCCTTTACCTGCATCACCGTGGATTCAGACGTTCGGCAGGCCCCACCCACCACTCCCTCTACTCAATTTTATACTTAATTTATTATTTTATAATTAGTGTGGGCCCTCTTTTTTACAGGCCTACCGCATATATAGGTTTCGGCACACTTCAACCGACTTGTTCATATCTATAATTTACATCAAACTAAACATACGGTTCGGTTACAAGAATAGCACCAAACACAAATATATATATATATATATATATATTAAGGCAAGCAGAAATTTTATATATTTCGGGTCATTGTAGTTAAACTAATGGTATATACTTGGCAGGGCTGGTTGATATTTAAACTAATTAATAAACCAACAATTGTATCATTAATGCAAGGGGTGCCATATTGTTAATTATGTGTGCTGGATTCTGCTGTGAAGTTTGTATCTGTTTTATTGTCCTTTGCTGATAAACTTGTAGATGAAAAGAGGTATAGTGTTGACTCTTAGGCTTGTCAAGTAAATGAATTGACTTGTTGATTTGAACTCCTATATAATATAGCAAATTGATTATAATTGTATTGTTTTATTGCTTTGCATTTATAGTGTGTATTATTAAACTTATCTATTAACTTATATTTTTTTTTAAGCAAAGTCTGTTTATTTGTCATCTGCCATTCATAAGTGTTTATATCACGGCTTAAAACAAAGAACTACAGGCTCCCTGAAGGCTCTATGTGTGTGTGAATATCATCAGATATCATTCAATCTATATTCCATACATATAAAACCTTAGATTACCCAACATATTATACAAATGTTATACAAATTCTTCAGTTTTATATATCAAAAAATAAAAGCTCATCATGAACAGGTTCTTGTCATTAATTATAATGTTACTGTTATTTTTTTTTTTAAAGCACTACTTTGTTACTTTATATTACAATGAAAAAGTTGTACTTCTAAAAATAACAAGAATAAATATAATTTATCTCAGCAAAATACATTATATACTCCTGCATTGTTAATTATACAAATAATATCATAAATCAGAACTAGAAAATTTATTTTCTATCCATTGTTTTTATAACTCGTGTTTCTGTGTACTAGGTAGGAGCCAGGTTGCCGATACTTCTCTGAAACGTACAAAATGTTTTACTTGGTAAACTAAACTTTGAGTCTCTTGGGTGGATTCTTATCCTTGCCACACAGTATAAATCTGTATCATGATGCTGCCAACTCTCCTATCGTAGAAGCTTTTTTCAAAGCCCCGAGTTATACTGAGAAGTCACAGTTGCCTATTTCAGAATCAATCATTAACACTGCTTTGTAAAAATATTTTTTTAATATGATTTTTAAATGGAAAAAGGAAAGAAAAACGCTATGAGCTTTATTTTTTTGACAATTAATTTATTTTCTTGTAACATGAATATCATCATGTATAAGGTAAAGGCAACAGTAAAACTTACCCAATGACGATTAAAAAATATTATGCTCTTTGAAGTCCTACTTTTCCTTAGTGAAGATACATTTTTACTTAAACATAACTGTGGCATTGGGAGCTATTGGTATTATAAAGATAATTCAGATGAGAGACAAGTAAAGGTAAGACTGAATTTAAAAAAGCTCAGGTATATATGGCTTAAACTGTCAAAATAGTTAGTTTAATTCTTTACATTTATAAAAAAAAAACTTCTGCAAGAGTTATATTGACATGGTGCATTTCTGGGGATCTCACCATCAAGTATCATGTTACTTCTTCAACCAATAAGTTGTGAAAGTTTTCAGTAGGTTAGCTTTAAGAACCAATTATTGTAGAACAAATAAGGCAATATCAATATTTTTGTACATAGTAAGTCTACCCAATATAATATTTAAAATAAGACAGCATGCTTTTAATATATTCCATGCTTTATTTAATGTTCAAAGATTTTTAAATGTTTTTTATTAGTTATAGTAAAAAGTATGTTTTGTATGTTTTATATGGACGGTGTATACTATTTTGGTGTCTCTTGGTCTGGTAAATTGAATTGTAGTTACAAAATGTAGATGAAAATTCCAGTTTTTTTTTTGCCAGTCTGAGTGAATCTACAGAAATCACCCAGATGCATTCAGTGTCTTGATTAAAATCAGTGCATTCTCATCCGAATCCTATACAAAGTATAGGATTCCAAATATTCATAGAACGGAAGGCCTCTGGCAAATCACTCATTAAAATATTTAAAATAAATAATCAATTCAATATTTAAAATAAATAATCAATTCAAAATGTATTTTTTTTTTCAATGTGACAATTTGTATTGTGTTTTGTGCAGTTTTGGGATACAGAAGAGAAAAGGGGATCAAAAGGAAAGGTGTATTGCAGGTCAGAGCGACACAGTGTACACTTCAGCATTATAACATTGCAACAGTATAACAGTGTAACAGTGTGCTGTTGTATCAATGCAACAATGTAACAGATAAATCGTAAGAGCAGTATGTGCAATCACAATATGTCCTATTCGCATTTGGCATAATATAGCGTTAGTTTGTTTACAGTGAGTATGTGTGTTTGTATCTGTGTAGGTAGTATAGTCAGTGTGATACTGAGTGATTGTCGTGATTGTGAGTGGACTCCTTCATTGGTGGTCATTGATGCTCAAGGTGAATGTGTAGGTGTGGTGTCAGTTGTGTATTATCAATCATAGGTATTTTTTTTTTGAGTCCACTGTTAGCAATCCCATCAGCAGTGCACAATAGGTCTTGACTCCAATCTGAACTTCAGTCCTTCTGGGTAGCGTGTGGCAATAGCGATATATGCGGGGATCGCAGCAGAGTAATGAGATGGGGAGAGTGGTGAGAAGAAGGGGTATGAAGGGTGAGAAGGATTACAGGATGATGAGGAATAAGAGAGACCCCGTGTTGCATTATCATGTTTGTATGTGCATTTATGTGCCTTCCGGATGGGAGCTGATTTTTATTTTTTTTTATGGGCCAAAGTCTGGGAGACTTGATAAGACCTGGCAGGGATTATTTAGATCTTTTATGGTAACATTTTCCCGGTATATGTATGGGTATAATAGATACCCCTCTCTTTGTGTGCAGACTCACTTCATGTTAGATGTTGTAATGCAGCGTGTGTGGTGTCAGATGACATATGTAATATCTATGTAATATGAGTCAAACTCTCAAATGGACGAAATTCGGCTGTCCTGAACATGTTTGAATTTCAGCAATGTGATCTGACCGAAACAAATTTTTCCACCACGCACAAGTCTAATATTTATATATAGGATTTTTCATGGCATTGGTCACTTCCTACTTGATCTGTGAATAAAATAAAAAAAAGTCATCTTTTTTCCATGAATTGGTGCAAAGGATGTTACTCCAAATCATGAAACAAATAGAATAGTTTTGTCCACTGTTCATTTCACTTATTTTGTGATTCATCCATACAGTGTTACAGAGTTCAGGGGTTTATATGTACCGTTGATCGTCCAAAATTAATTTGACACTGAACGCACAAGTCTACTTTCTAAATGTAGACCTCTTTTATATTGTTTAATAAGTAATACACAGTCAGGGTTATACACTAAAGTGATAATTCATGGCGAATTCAGAGTGAACTTCCAATTTAAGATCAAAACATCTGAAGTGGAAAAAAATCCAATTTAAAGTAAAAATAGCTCAAGTACATTTAGCTACTTTGGCCTAATTTCTGAAATTCATTTTGCTTTCACTTTGACTTCACACTTTAGTGAATAATCAACTTCAGGTCAAAAT
Organism: Pelobates fuscus; assembly: GCF_036172605.1. Classification (NCBI taxonomy): domain Eukaryota; kingdom Metazoa; phylum Chordata; class Amphibia; order Anura; family Pelobatidae; genus Pelobates; species Pelobates fuscus. Next base: position 22,375,495 of record NC_086326.1, read on the forward strand.
AACTGATTTGGCAAAACTCTGTAGTCACAACTTTGCATTTAAGTTTCCAGTTTATCTCCATTTGTTGCTCAGTGAATAAATCCGAGTGCATAGGGTCAGACTTTTATATTGTGGTTCAAACAACATCAGGGTTATTTTCTAAAGCATACATTCTCAGTAAATCAGCTGGTATTAAAATTTAAAATCCATGTTAGCTGAGTTGTAAACAAAGTTGATGTGAGTCATTTTTGCCAAATAAACTATTTTGGCATAACATTTGAATTCCATAGTGAAACTATTTATTGAATAAGCCTTCCTGAGAAGGTGGTCTGCATTAGGTTCCATTACATTAAAGCTGACTTAGGAATTAAATGTGGAGTTTAAGAATTTACAGTTTGGGCATTCATTAAAAGGAACATGCCATGCATCGAATCTACCACAGTGCATTGTAGTGTTATGGTGCAAGTTTGCTGTGACACCCATTGATGTAAGTAGAAAAACAATTTTGCAAAACCAAACTAATGGTTTGACAGCTTATCTGAGGTCCACTAGTTACTTGAAAGTACCTCAAATGAGAGACGGAAACGTTCTCTCTTGATCTAAGCCCTGCTGTGCTGAGCCAGCTCATTGGCTGAGAGTGTCAGATAATTGTTCTCAGCTAATGACCCCAGGTAAGTTGATGAGGCATACCAGGGCAACAACAACCACAATATCAAGCTGTAGTGGTTATGGTGCTTGTTTTTTTTTTTCTTCCAAACAATAAACATAGAAACATAGAATGTGACGGCAGATAAGAACCATTCAGCCCATCTAGTCTGCCCAATTTTCTAAATACTTTCATTAGTCCCTGGCCTTATCTTATAGTTAGGATAGCCTTATGCCTATCCCACGCATGCTTAAACTCCTTTACTGTGTTAACCTCTACCACTTCAGCTGGAAGGCTATTCCATGCATCCACTACCCTCTCAGTAAAGTAATACTTCCTGATATTATTTTTAAACCTTTGCCCCTCTAATTTAAGACTATGTCCTCTTGTTGTGGTAGTTTTTCTTCTTTTAAATATAGTCTCCTCCTTTACTGTGTTGATTCCCTTTATGTATTTAAATGTTTCTATCATATCCCCCCTGTCTCGTCTTTCCTCCAAGCTATACATGTTAAGATCCTCTAACCTTTCCTGGTAAGTTTTATCCTGCAATCCATGAACTAGTTTAGTAGCCCTTCTCTGAACTCTCTCTAAGGTATCACTTACACTTACATGATTTGTTCTTTTGTAAACTCCTGAAGAGATGTGAAAATGCTAATTCATTAACATCCACAAGACGCATATTTGGTTTATTGTCATATATATCAGGCTACTTAGAAATAATGCACACACTTATACAGTGCATAAGATGTAATTGTCCACATACTTATCTTTCTGGCTCAATTGAATTTACATAATAAATATATGCCCTTCAAAAACAGATCCTTATAATTTAAAGTAGTCTGTAACACCTCAAAGGAGAAGAATCACATCTGGCACTATCCATTGTATAGTTTTATAATATGTTATTTCTACATTATATATGCATTCTTTATAGGTAAAATCAGAACTCTAGATTTAATTAGAAAGGTTTGCAATGTATTATCAGTAGAAGATACTGAAGACACTTATAGTAGATACATGTTATAATACATGGAAAGGACGCTAAATAAAGATGGAATCTGAAATGAAACACAATGTAACAGAATTCACCATTCAATGCTTCACTGATATCTCAGAGCTTCAATTCCCAATTTTCTTACTATTTCTATTCATCTACAGCATCATTATTGGTGGCAATGGAACCATGTTTTGTCTTATTCTGAGAGATGCTAATCTTCACACTCCTATGTACATATTTTTGATGATGCTTTCATTCATTGACATCTCCAGTACATCAAATATTATAATTATTATGTTATATATGCTCCATACACAGCATAAAACCATATCATTCCAGGGATGTATAACTCAGATGTATATCTATATATTGCTGACAAGTACAGACTTTTTCTTGCTTGGTGCTATGGCCTATGATCGGTATGCAGCAATTTGTCAGCCTCTTCATTATTATATTCTGATGAGCAGAAGATGCTGTGGTCTACTGATAAGTATGGCTTGGATCCTTGGTTTTATTGTCCCTTTGGGTCACACTATTTTTATATCTAAATTTTATTACTGTACCTCTCATCTTATTGACCATTTCTTCTGTGATGTTACACCACTAATAAAACTCTCCTGCAGTGACTCATCCGTCGTAGAATTGTTTACTTATATTGAAGGGACATTAATAATTTTTCCAGCTTTCTTGCTCATTTTAATCTCCTATATATGTATTATCTCCAGCATTGTGAAAATAACATCTGCAGAAGGACAACGTAAAGCTTTTTCTACCTGCTCTTCTCATTTGACATGTGTTACTATGTTCTACGGGACTGTCTTGTGTTTGTATATGAGACCCCCATCAAACTATTCCCCAAAACAGGACAAGTTTTTTGCTCTTCTTAATGTAGTTGTGGTCCCTATGCTGAATCCTCTTATTTATAGTCTCAAAAATCAAGAAGTTAAAACTTCTTTAAGAAAACTTATAGACAAGATGACATGTTAAAAATTCTATATTTTTATTTGCCAACGTAAATACATTGTTGTCAAATTGTCAAATTGTCAAATAATGTAAACTTTATCAGAAGTTGCACAGGTTTATTATTTAGTTTTTACATATAATTATTATACATATAGATACGATATACAATAAATTCTACAATTTAAAAGACTTTACAAACAAGCATAAGCTGTATGCAATTGACTAGAGTTAATAAATACGTCGTATTTCCATTTTTATGTTTATATAGTCTATTGATCTTAGTAAATACTACTGTCATATTTCATACTGCAAATGTGCAGCAAGCACTAGACATATGGATTTGGATAAATGTATATTCAACTAAATTGTGGGCAGTTCTTTCATTCTTACAAATCACAAATGGCCAAATTGCTTGTTGGACGAAAAGTTGTCTATTGAATTTGTTATATTACTTTAAAATAGATACAATGGGAACTCTGCTTGGTCACCCCTACATCTTTTTTAAGCCTGCTGGCATGGCTTAGGACATGGAGTGAAACTGTGTTCCCCCGCTTTAATTTTGTATTAATTCCCCTACTGAGTGGGCAAAGGGGGACTTTTGCCTACTTTTGACAATGATGAACTAACATAGAATCCTATGATAATTATGTGACCCAAAATGGGCAGTAGTGATTCAGTCACTTCAAAAAGACTGAGTTAATTCTGCATAATTTACTTTATCCATGTCCCAGTAAGAAAAAAATTATTGTCAGAAAAGAGTACACCCATAGCCTACTAGTATTGTGACTACTACGATTTAGACAGAGTGCTTAAAATGTCTCCTTAAGTTGTGTTTATGGTAGACTTTTTCAATTGAGCTCTTAATATAACTCAAGTAAATTATATGATATGTACAAATGAATTAGAGTTTACAGATTGTCTGTCAGATTGTGTCCCTCCCTTTGTGGTTCCAGCACCATCAGGGCTATTCTCTAAAGCATGCATTTTAAGTAAATCAGCTGCTATTAAACACTTAGCGCCATACTAGCTGAACTGGAAACAAAGATGACTTGGAGAATTTGTCAAATCAGCTTGTTTGGCATAACATTTGCAATTTCCTAGTGAAGACAAAAAGTTACCAAATACACCTACATAAGAAGGTGGTTTGAATGGAATTCCATTAAGTGAAAGCTGACTTAGGAATTAAATGAAAATTCTACAACTTTTGCAGATTAGACATTTGTTAAAGGGACACTCCAACCACAGTAGCTACCACATCACACGGTAGTGGTTATGGTACCAGCAATTCTTTCAAGTAATCAAGTCATTTGCTCATGATTTTACAGGTTATCTATGGTCCAGTTGTAACTTCCTCCATTGAGAGTTAGAAACCAGCTCTCCTGTTCAAGGTCAGCTTTTTAGCTGAGACAGTCACTTGGTTGTTTTCAGCCAATGACCCTAGGTAAGATGTCACACCATTAGCAAATTCTAACACTCATGCAATCCAGTTACCCACATACTTATCTTTCAGGCTCAATGGAATTATCATCCTATGTGTCCTTCAAGAACAGATCCTTGTAATTTAAATTATTCATAGGAAGGGAGGCATAGGATAAACATAAAACTTGGAAATTCCATTCATTTTCCAAAGGCCATCACACATTTTTTTTTTCACTATTTAGTTTGGGCACACGAAGTCCAACATCTTCTTTACTTCTGCCTAAACTGACTATTTTCTAGCATGTGGTATTTGGTAATGCTTCAAGGAATCTTGTTCGCTGCCTCAGTAGTGATTGAATGTTTAAAAGGATGCTCCACTGCCCAAATACAAAATAAATAAAAATCACAGTTTAGTAGATATGCCTGCATTTAATTAATTATTTTTTTCATTGGAGTTCTCTTATCTGCTGCCTTTGCAAACTTTTCCCTTTTAACCCTGCCCTTTCTGTGGCTGTCCAATCACAGACTTCCCAATACAGCTCAATGAGAAGTCTTTGTAAGTCAGGTGCTCTGGACAATTGCTGCCTCTTGAGGTCAGCTGCATTGAGCTAACGTAACCAGGAAGTAGCATTAACTATTGTCTGCTTAAAAGCCAAGGTGGTGTAACCAGGTTGATTTATAAAAGTGTAAATTTCAATTGAAATCTGCACTTTTTGCTAAATGAAAAAAAGAGGACACACTCTTCACAGAAAAAGCTGTTGTTTAAGCATCGGGAGTAACCCTTTAACCCCTTAGTGACCAGACAGCTTGTCAATTTTCTTACCGTTTGGGACCAGGGCTGTTTTTACATTTCTGCTTTGTTTGTGTTTAGTTGTAATTTTCCTCTTACTCATTTACTGTACCCACACATATTATATACCATTTTTCTTGCCATTAAATGGTCTTTCTATAGATACCATTTTTTTTAATCAAAGATAGACAATATAAAATCCAGAAGGGATAAAATAACGGTGGATTGGCAATTAATGTTTAAGGTGAACGTGCACCCACCCCCAGTGCCTAAAATCACTCAAATGGCACTCAATAGTAAATAGAAGTGATAAATATTAGGGGGGCTGTACAAAATACACAATAATGAATAGCATGTATACTTAGTATTATGAGTGTAGAGCCTCCTGATCTTTGTAAAACAACAATATAAAAACATAAATTTTAGAGGTAATGGGTCACTTACACTCTCCAGAACAAGCAGACTCTGGCTATGATGGCAGATGAATAATTAGCTTATTCTGGCTTTAAGACTTCACTGCTTTAGTATCTCCTTCCAGCACCGCAAAAAGTACGAGGATATCCGAGGTTGTAAAGATAAAATAAACTTTATTGGATACAATATACTGGAAACAAACAGATAAGCTAAAAATATATACAATTTAAAATGAAAGTAAAAGTCCACAAACACTGACGCGTTTCAACCGATTGGTCTTTTTCAAAGTGTAGAGTGGACTTGTCTTAACTTCACTTATAACAGGTCCAGCCGGAAATCAAATTTGGCACCGTTTTCCGTTGTTTTGTCATCTCTTCCGTGTTCCTTACACTTCCGTGTCACGTGGTCCTGATAACCTGTAATATTTTGTAAAAGTAGGTTACAGGAACCGCAAACACTCCCAGTGGCCGCAGGTGCTCCGGAACAGGACCAGCAATCCCAACACGACAAGGCAACAAAACAAATTCACAGGCACTCCAATTATGAAAGCCGCAGGCAGATTTATTGTCACAAAATGAGCAGCAACGTTTCGACCTAGCAATAGGTCTTTGTCAAGCTGACACCACACAGTGAATAAAGTGCATATATAGCCAACAGTGTTAAAGAGGAAATCCATCATTCACTTAATTGATTAACAAGAAACATTAATTAGTGCAAAAAAATCGACAAATGCATAAAATAAGTATCAAAAAAATATCAAAAAATATCAAAAAAGTCAATAAATAATATATTAAATTAATTAACAAAAGGCAAAAATTCATAGAAATATACACAATTACCATAAGATATACACAATATGTATATATAAATATAATAATACAATATAACATAAGTAATAATGAAATCATCAGCTTACCAATAAGTGCCAAGTAGAGGAGACAGCATAAGAATGAGAGAGGAAAAAAGGAGAGAAAATAATACTAATGAAAAAAACTTATCTCAGCATCCAAATGCAACTCATTTCCGGATGGTGGAATGCATACCAGGCTAGTGGAACGCAGGATAGAGAACTCCCCTCCTACGAACCGGCATAGGAGACAAAATAGAGGCATTTCGTGGTTAGTTACATGAACGGAAATGGGAGCATGCGCACAAGCGCACGAAAGTCACTTAGCCTAATAACTGTGCGCCCGAACACAGTATATGTATGACAGGAGAGTGAGCGTTCATGTCATCAAGTATACAAACGTCATCTCAGGGCATAAGACCAGCTGCATGAATAGGGATTAATATGATAGCTGGTCATAGACAAAGGAAACCTTAGTAACATGTACCAGAAAAAATTTAACCAATAACTCCAATGGAGACACTAGAGAATAACCAAATAGTGCCAAAAACAGGTAACTAAGTTTAAAGCAAAAGAAAAATAAAAGCAAAGCAAAAGAAAAATAAAAGAAAGAAATAAAGAGGAAAATACCCCAAAATAAAAATAAAATAAAGCAAAGTAAATAAAAACAAAAAAGTAAATGAAAAATGAAAAAATAAAATAAAAATAAAAATATAAAATAAGAAATAAAAAATAAAAAATAAAATAGAAATAAAATGAACAAAATAATAAAATGAACAAAAAAAACTAATAAAAAGATAATCAATAAATAAGAAATAAAAAAATAAAAATAAATGACAAGTACTATAAATAATATAAATAAAGAAAGTAGAAAAGCAGTCTATCCCCAAGGCACAAAGAGAGCCACACTAGACAGAGATACCTCAACGTTTAAAGGACCACTCTAGTGCCAGAAAAACATACTCATTTTCCTGGCACTAGAGTGCCCTGAGGGTGCCCACACCCTCAGGGTCGCCTTCCCGCCCGGCTCTGGAAAGGGGAAAGGGGTAAAAACTTACCTTTTTCCAGCGATGGGCGGAGAGCTCTCCTCCTCCGATCCTCCTCTTCTCCTCCCCATCGGCTGAATGCGCACGCGCGGCAAGAGCTGCGCGCGCATTCAGCCGGTCACATAGGAAAGCATTCATAATGCTTTCCTATGGACGCTTGCGTGCTCTCACTGTGATTTTCACAGTGAGAATCACGCAAGCGCCTCTAGCGGCTGTCAGTGAGACAGCCACTAGAGGAAATAGGGGAAGGCTTAACCCATTCACAAACATAGCAGTTTCTCTGAAACTGCTATGTTTATGAAAAAATGGGTTAACCCTAGAAGGACCTGGCACCCAGACCACTTCATTAAGCTGAAGTGGTCTGGGTGCCTAGAGTGGTCCTTTAACAAGTATTCATAATAAAAGATCCAAATGAAGAAATCCAAAAGAAATCCATCGCAACATAGTGCACAAAGACAAATACACAGGCATGAAATACATTTCAATGATCAAGATAAAAAGTAGGATAAATATCTAAAAGATACACCTACATATATCTCAAGAAGTAAATTTACACTATATGATAAAGCACAGTGCAACAGAGACAGATAGAAATATTGACGTGTACGTAATAGATAAGTAACAAAAGTTACTATAATAAAGTGCAAACAAAAATAAAGTGCAAGTGCAATAATGCAAATATGCAGAGTTAAAGTGCCTATAAGTAGTAAACATTATAACTACAGGAAAATGTGTACCAATCAGGAAACAGTACTAGATAACATGAATAATATATAAAGTATATTTGCCAAAATGTAACAATATAAGAATGTTACATAAATAATTTTATAATTACTTAGAGTGCAATCAAGAGAGAGTAAATGTGTCCAAATCAAAGTAGTCCCTTAGATATCCAAAGTATCATGCCATGTTACAAAAAAAAATAGGGTGTCGAAGAAACCAGCACCAGATCACTATAAGGAATCCTGTAAAATATAGAAGAAAAGATAAAGTTAAAACCAATAAATAAAAACAGGAGAATAGAGCAACCATAACTTAAATGAGCGTAGATAAATCATAATCGTAATTTAAACCTTTTGGATGCAATGTGTCAAGTTCTAGTATCCAATAAGCCTCACGTAACATAACTCTCCTATTCCTGTCCCCCTCTCCTAGGAGATTCCATAATCTGTTCCAAGATTTGGAATCTAAGTTGGGAGACACCATGTCTAGCTTCCAAGAAATGTGCTGGAAGAGGCAAATCAGTCAATCTAGTCCGTATTGTTGACTTGTGTTTAGAAAATCTCATTTTAAATTTTTGACTGGTTTGCCCCACATACACAAGGCCACATGGGCATTTTAATGCATAGACAACAAAATCAGAATTACATGTCAAAAATTGTCTAATCAGATATTTGTTGCCACTTCATGGGTGATGTATAACATCCCCTCGTATCATAGAGTGACAAGAGATACAACTGTAGCATGGAAAATTCCCCTGTCTGACAACAGCTACAGTGCTATCAACCTGCAGGACAAGAGTTTTGACAAACTTATCCCTCAGGGAAGTGCCTCTCTTGAAAGCAAACATGGGTCTCTGAGAGAATTCAATAATATTAGGATGGGGTTAGGAAATGCCAGTGTTTATATAACATTCTCCGCAGGTCAGCAGAATACCTTCCAAACTTGGAAACAAATTTCAACCTGTTGTCACTCCGCTGAGATTTATAAGAACGTAAAAATATTCTCTAGCATGCTCTTTTACCTGATTAAGTTGATCATAAAGCAAGGCCAAAGGGTAACCCCGTTCAACAAACCTAGTGGTCATTTCACTAAGATGCCTTTCAACCAACTCAGTATTAGATATAAGTCTGCAAACGCGTGTATACTGAGGGAGAGCCTTAAAGATAGCTGGAGGATGTGCACTAGAAAAATGAAGTAGTGTATTCCTGTCCATTATTTTCCTATAGGGGTCAGTAACCAATTTGCCCTCATGTTTTTTAATCAAAATATCCAAAAACGGTAACTCAACCAAATCTTAAGTCATCGTAAATTTGATACTTTGAGAGCACGTATTCAGAAAGGCATAAAATTCTTCAAGGGACTTCAATGTGCCATCCCACAACACCAGCACATCATCAATGTAGCGCCACCATTTGGTGGCGGATTGTTTAAATAGAGCATGAGGGTAGATAAGTTTCTCCTCTAATTCAGACATAAAAATGCTGGTGTATGTGGGTGCCACATTGGAGCCCATAGAAGTTCCCTTCAATTGCAAAAAGAATTGGTCTTGTAAAAGAAAGTAATTATCCTTCATAACGATCTCTAGAAGAAGATCTTTGGATGGTCACCTTGCTTCTATTCATGATACTTCGACCAAAGTTCACTTCGCTCTAGAAACTGTGGCTGGCCGTTTCAAATTTTATGCTGATAAACGGCAGGGTGCCAACCCTGTTTCCCAAGTGGGTGAGAGGGTGTGGTTATTATCACGCAATGTCAAACTACAAGTTCCTAGCATAAAGTTTGCCCCCAGATTCCTTAGTCCATTTCGTATCATTCATAGAATTAATCCTGTTTCCTATTATCAGGCACTTCCTGCCTCCTTACGTATTCCAAATACATTTAATGTTTCTTTGCTCAAACCATTTATTTGCAATAGATATACTGTCCCAAGTGTTCCCCCTCCTCCATTGGTTGTTTCTAGACAGGAGGAGTATGAAGTCTCCTCCATAATTGATTCCAGGTTTTCTAGTGGTTCTTTACAGTATTTAGTTGATTGGAGGGGGTATGGGCCTGCCAAGCGTTCTTGGGTTCTGGCTTCTGACATTCGTGCTGGCCGCAAGATTCATTCTTTCCACACCAAATTTCCTCTCAAACATTCAAACATGGTCTTGCCTGCCCGGTGGGCGGTCTTCAGGTGGGGGTTAAAGTAACATATTCATCCTTACCTTGCGGTATCTGCAGTAATTGCCTCCCTGTCAATAACGGAAATGCCGCTCAGCGGCCATGCATCAGTATACCTCCTGCAACATGTTGGTGGATGCCGGCAGCTGTGGATCCATGCCAATTTATAGCCCCACGTCCACCCACAGTGTTGACGACATCGCCTTGCGTGTGACGTCACGTGGGAGATGAGCATGCACGTTCTGGGGTCAAAAGCTGATTTCGGCCAATCAGATCTGTAAGAGGCTTATATAAATGCATTTTTACTTCTCCTCATTGCCCTGTCGTGGTTTCCCTTAGTGGTTGTCTGATAGTGTGTTCCTGAGCGTTTATTTCTGGTTATTGACTTTGGCTTTGTTTTGACTTCCCTGTATACTTGTCAGGGTACCTGAGGCCTCTACCTCTAAGGGAGGTAGAGACTTGGTGGTGTATCCGTCCAGGCGAGCTGTCTCCTCCGTTCCTCGCGGTTCATCCAGTCACTTAAACACCGGCCGCGAGGAATCCACGTCCTTTTCTAGCAGGACGCTCAATACGTGACGTCATGACGCTAGCACGAGCAATCTGTCACTCAAGTGTCCGATATCCAATCGGTACTTTTCAGAGGCGTGATTTCCATCCAGAACCAGGGTATTTAAGCTTACTCCTTACTTCAGCTCATTGCCCTGTCGTGGTTCTAGCTTGTCTAGTCACTCAGTGCTCTGGTATTCTAGTTTGCTCTTTTGGTTTTGACTCGGCTCGTTGTACTACCCTGTTTCTCTGTTATCCCTTGACCCGGCTTGTCTCTCGCTTATCTGTCTTCTCGTTCCCTCGACCTCGGCTTGCCTCTGACTATTCTTTACTCTCGGTACGTTAGTCCGGCCATTCTAAGGCCCGGTATACGTACCTTTCCACTCTTTGTACTCTGCGTGTTGGATCCCTGTCCCGATCCTGACATTACGACAGGGCCAATGGATCCTGCAGGTACAAACAGTCAGCTTGGTTCTTCGGATCCCAGGTTTGACGCCATGGAACATAGGATGGATCAGATGGCTTTGGCACTACAGGCACTTTTGTCTCGTGCTAGTAATCCACCTGAGGAGACACGTACTCCTTCTATCTCTCCTGCAGTCTCAGGTCTAGAGGTAGCCACTATAGGTGCTTCTTCCCGTATTACCCCACCAGTACGTTATGGCGGGTCACCGGAGAAGTGTCGTGGCTTTCTAAACCAGATTAGCATCCATTTCGAACTACAACCCCGCTCTTATCCTACAGATAGAGCAAAGGTTGGATTTATTATTACTCTGCTCATTGAAAAAGCTTTGAGATGGGCCAATCCTTTATGGGAGAATGATAATCCACTCGTCTATAATTATAATGCCTTTGTAGCTGCGTTTAGAAGAACTTTTGACCCTCCTGGCAGAAAGGTCAATGCAGCTAGATTAATGTTGCGCCTTAAACAGGACAATCGAACACTTGTGGATTATGCACTAGAGTTCAGATCCTTGGCGGCAGAAGTTAAGTGGAACGAACAGGCTTATATAGATGTGTTTCTGAATGGGTTATCAGATGTAATTCTTGACGAGGTCGCTACTAGAGAACTCCCTGAAAATTTGGAGGATTTAATTTCTTTTATATCTCGTATTGATGAACGCTTAAGAGAGAGGCAGAACACTCGAGATAGGACCCGTAGACCCCCCTTTAAACTAGCGCCTACCTTTCAAATCTCTGAGTTCGAAGACTTACGTATTCCTGAACCTATGCAGATAGGCAGTACTCATCTCACTGAAAGGGAGAGACAGTACAGGAGAAGGGAGGGTTTATGTATGTATTGTGGAGTCAGGGGTCATTTACGCCTAAATTGTCCCAATCGTTCGGGAAACGCTCGCACCTAAGTTCCTCTAGAGGACAGGCCTTGGGTGTTTCTACTTTGTCCTCTATTCACAACTACAAGGAGCTCAGGCTTGTGTTACCCGTTTCCTTAAAGTGGGAGAAGGGAGTAGTTAAGACTATGGCACTAATCGATTCTGGAGCTGCTGAGAGCTTTATAGATCAGGGTTTTGCTGCCAAGCATGCTATTCCATCCCAGTTAAAAGAGACACCTCTGGCTGTTGAGGCCATCGATGGTAGACCGTTACTTGAGCCTGTTATTTTTCATGAGACCATACCGATTAACTTGACTGTTGGCATCCTGCATAAAGAGGATATATCCTTGATGCTCATTTCTTCTCCGTCTATTCCCATAGTTCTGGGGTACTCCTGGCTGAGGAGACACAACCCTATTATTAATTGGGAATCAGGGGAGATAGTTTCATGGGGAGAGAATTGTCAAGAAAAATGCTTGCGGAAGGTCTTACCTCTTGGATTAACTAATACATCGAATACCTCTGACAATCCTACAGAGACACAAATTCCGCCTCAGTATCTAGATTTAAAGGCAGTATTTGACAAAAAGAAAGCCGATACCTTACCCCCACACAGGTCCTTTGATTGCAAAATTAACCTACTCCCTGGTACCATGCCTCCCAGAGGTCATGTATACCCATTATCTATAAAGGAGAACTCAGTCCTAGAGGAATATATTCACGAGAATTTAGACAAGGGATTCATCAGGAGGTCCTCCTCCCCTGCCGGGGCTGGATTTTTTTTTGTTAAAAAGAAAGATGGTTCTTTGAGACCTTGTATTGATTATCGAGGCCTGAATAAGATAACCATTAAAAATGCCTACCCGATTCCCTTGATCACCGAACTCTTCGATCGTTTGAAGGGCTCTACAATTTTCACCAAGTTAGACCTCAGAGGGGCATATAACTTGGTGAGAATCCAGCAGGGACATGAGTGGATGACGGCATTCAATACTCGATATGGCCACTATGAATATACCGTCATGCCTTTTGGGTTATGCAATGCACCAGCAGTATTCCAAGATCTGATTAATGAGGTTCTTAGGGAATTTCAGCAAGAGTGCGTCATTGTATACCTAGATGATATACTCATTCATTCTAGTGACATTGAGATTCATCACAAACAAGTCAGGAGGGTTTTGCACAAGCTTCTCCAGCATGGCTTGTACTGCAAGTTGGAGAAATGTAGCTTTGATCAAACCCAGGTAACCTTTCTCGGCTATGTGATCTCTGGGGAGGGATTTAAGATGGATCCGGATAAGCTCCAATCCATTCTAGAGTGGCCTTTACCCACAGGTCTTAAAGCCATACAGAGATTTATTGGTTTTTCCAATTATTATAGGCGCTTTATTAAGGGCTATTCTTCCATTATTGCACCTATCACTAACATGACCAAACAGGGGGCTGACACTAAGAATTGGACTACTGAAGCTCTCCTTGCGTTCAAGACTCTCAAGGAGCTTTTCGCTTCCGCTCCAATTTTAGTTCACCCTGATACTTCTCTGCCATTTTTGCTCGAGGTAGACGCATCAGAGACTGGTTTAGGTGCTGTTCTATCTCAAAGATTGGGTGTTGATAAACCATTACATCCATGTGGATTTTTCTCTAAAAAATTGACCGGTACTGAAAGCAGGTATGACATTGGTGACAGAGAATTACTAGCGGTTATCAAGGCTTTGAAAGAATGGAGACATTTATTGGAAGGTACATTACATCCTGTTACCATCCTGACAGACCACAAAAACTTGTCTTATATCGGAGAGGCCAAGCGTCTGTCCTCCAGGCAGGCTCGTTGGTCGTTGTTTCTTACCCATTTCAATTACGTTCTGACTTACAGACCTGGGTCAAAGAATTCTAAAGCCGATGCGCTATCTCGCCAATATGAACCCTCTGCTTCAGTTGAACCACTTTTGTCTTCCATTGTACCCAAATGCAATATTATTGCTAATACCAGTCTCAAAATTCATTCCCCGCTACTTGACCAGATCTTGAAGTCACAACATCTAGCTCCCGGAAACACTCCTGAGGGAAGAAACTTTGTTCCTCCTGAACTTCAACTGGAGCTCTTACAATGTTTTCATGAAAGTAAAATAGCTGGTCATCCTGGTATTCGCAAGACGTACTCTCTGATATCCAAGGATTTCTGGTGGCCTTCACTTCGTAAGGATATTGAGGAGTTCGTCGCAGCTTGTGAGACTTGTGCCAAGACTAAACTATCTCATGCATCCCCATGTGGCCTGTTACACCCCTTGGACATTCCTGAGAAACCTTGGTCCTGTTTGTCCATTGACTTTATCGTTGATTTGCCTGCTTCCAAAAGACAGACTGTTATTCTCACGGTGGTGGATAGATTTACCAAGATGGCCCATTTCGTGCCATTACCTAAACTTCCGACTTCCCCTGAATTGGCGGAGATTTTTGCGAGAGAAGTTTTTCGCCTACATGGGATCCCTTCAGAGATTGTTTCTGATAGAGGTTCTCAATTTGTCTCACGTTTCTGGAGATCCTTTTGTTCTCAAATGGGCATCAAATTGAACTTTTCCTCTGCCTATCACCCTCAGTCTAACGGAGCTGCTGAACGTACTAATCAAAAGATCGAACAGTATCTGCGTTGCTTTGTTTCCGAACACCAGGACGATTGGGTCGGTCTGATTCCTTGGGCGGAGTTCGCACACAATAACCTTGTTTGCGATTCAACTCGCTCTAGCCCTTTCTTCATGAACTATGGCTTTCATCCTTCGATTTTTCCTTCGGTTTCCTCTTCTCAGGGGATACCGTCGGTTGATGATCATGTCGCCAACCTGAAGAAATTATGGGATCAAACTCGACAAATTCTATTACATAGTTCCTCGCTGTTCAAGAAACACGCTGACAAACATAGAAGAGCGGCTCCTGTTTTTGTTCCTGGGGATAGGGTTTGGTTGAGTACTAAGAATATTCGCCTAAAAGTTCCGTCCATGAAATTTGCTCCTCGTTACATAGGTCCTTACAGGGTTCTCTCTCGTATCAATCCGGTTGCGTATCACCTTGCTCTGCCACCTGCCTTACGCATTCCTAACTCTTTTCATGTCTCCTTGTTGAAACCCCTCATTTGCAACAAATTCTCCTCTAAGGTCTCCTCGCCTCGTCCTGTTCAGGTGGAGGGTCGGGAGGAGTACGAGGTCAGCTCCATCATTGACTCCAGAATTTCAAGGGGAAAATTGCAATATCTGGTCAACTGGAGGGGATATGGTCCTGAGGAGAGGAGTTGGGTACCTCAGGAGGACGTCCATGCTTCTCGCCTTCGCAGAGCATTTCACCTTCGCTTCCCATCTCGCCCCGGTTCATTCCGCCCGGTGGGCGTATCTGAGAGGGGGGGTACTGTCAGGGTACCTGAGGCCTCTACCTCTAAGGGAGGTAGAGACTTGGTGGTGTATCCGTCCAGGCGAGCTGTCTCCTCCGTTCCTCGCGGTTCATCCAGTCACTTAAACACCGGCCGCGAGGAATCCACGTCCTTTTCTAGCAGGACGCTCAATACGTGACGTCATGACGCTAGCACGAGCAATCTGTCACTCAAGTGTCCGATATCCAATCGGTACTTTTCAGAGGCGTGATTTCCATCCAGAACCAGGGTATTTAAGCTTACTCCTTACTTCAGCTCATTGCCCTGTCGTGGTTCTAGCTTGTCTAGTCACTCAGTGCTCTGGTATTCTAGTTTGCTCTTTTGGTTTTGACTCGGCTCGTTGTACTACCCTGTTTCTCTGTTATCCCTTGACCCGGCTTGTCTCTCGCTTATCTGTCTTCTCGTTCCCTCGACCTCGGCTTGCCTCTGACTATTCTTTACTCTCGGTACGTTAGTCCGGCCATTCTAAGGCCCGGTATACGTACCTTTCCACTCTTTGTACTCTGCGTGTTGGATCCCTGTCCCGATCCTGACAATACTGGTATCCTTGACTTTTGGCTTTCCCTCATTCTGTGTCCCCAACCTTGGCAAGTATTCTGACTATTCTCTGGTATGTTAAGTCCGGCCATTCTAATGCCCTGTAAGACGTTACCTTTTAGTCCTAGGTGTGATACAGTTCTACGTGCTGGATGAACTAGTAATCCTGACACCACTTAACCCCTTAAGGACACATGACATGTCTGACACGTCATGATTCCCTTTTATTCCAGAAGTTTGGTCCTTAAGGGGTTAAGGAATTTCTATAATGGGTTGAGGTACTATTGGGTTTACAAAATCCTTTCAATGGAGCTTTTTGCATCCATGTGGCATTTTGGCTTGGATGATTTTTGTTCATGAAAACGATTTGGAAAAATGATTTGGATGAGCTAAAAATCTGCATGAGAATCTGACATATCCTTATTGGGATGCATGGCGTCTAGCTCCACCCCGATCCACCTCCTTTGTTAACGTCAACAGATTTGACAATCTCAGCCAATCCAATGTTTTCCTGTGGGAAAGCATTGGATTGGCTGAGTTCATCACTTCTGAAAATTTCAATGAAGGAGGCAGATCAGGGCTGAGCCAGCATCAGCAGTATTGAATAAAGGTATAATTTTACTGTTTTTTTTAGGGGAACAGTGGGGTGACAGGGAGTTAGATGGATAACACTATAGAGTCAGGAATATAGGTTTGTATTCCTGACCCTATAGTATTCCTTAAATAAATAATATTTAAATATATAAACATAGATTTTTTTTTATGTTCCTTTATCCCCACGCTATTGGTCACCTCTCACTTGATCTGTGTAAAATCAATATTTAGTGGCTGTTATTTAACCATCAATCATATTTTTCACATCAGTTAGATCGTCCGTTGTACATTTTATTTGTGGTATATACATATGGCACTTTGGAGTTACAAAATCTGAACAGCCTGACAATCACCCAAGCATCTGAAAAATTGCAATTAATTTGAATCTAAAGGCACATGTTTAAATTGGTGGGATGATGGTAAAACCAGTTTTGGCAGATACCAGAGTTTATCCATTGAGGGAGATATCATGTAGCACCTGATACCTCTGTGAGGATTCAGTTCACAAACTGCTTGGGAAGTACAATTTTGTTATAGGACTCACATTTGCCATCAATGTCTGAAAACGTCACTCCAAGCATCATAACTATAACTGTCTGCTATAATGGTTAGGATGCTAGGAGTGCCCTGGCACCACTCCCCGGTAATGGTGCAAACCATTTTGCAACAGCTTGCCCTCTTACCTGGGTTTTGGCTGGCTCCAAAGCTCCTATCATCCCTAGAGATGCGCATAAGCTTTTCCAGAGGTGCAGAAACCAGATCCCATCTGTTAAGTGCTCTCATTCAATGAATGACCCTCTTGTTTAACATTCTCATTTTCATTATCCTTAGAAGCCATCAAGAAGAGGTGAATGTTCTACAAGTTTAAAGTCAAGGTGATGAAAGAGAAGCAACACAGAAGGTCAAAGCTAATGATAGTCAAGCACCAGCCACAATCTAAGGCAACAAGTGGGAATAGATACTGATTTGAAAAATATCTACTTTGAAGAACACATCTCTCACCAAACACTTTTATATGATGTATTGTGGTGCAACTTTTATGCATTCTGAGAATGTGATTTACAGCAATTTTCGTAAAATGTGCTTTCAATTTTCAGGGAATTTTTTTTTGCATATTTATTTTTGTCATTTGCATTGGTTCAAAGCTATAACTCACATTAATAAAAATGTAAAAAATGCCTTTCTTTCTTTATTTAACAGTGTTTGTATGTGCAATTTATATTTCCTAATATTAGCATATAGTGGCTAGATGGAAAGTAATTAAGTAATTAAGCGTGTGCTCTGCAGACCTGTGCCAGCGTGCTTTGACAGTTGCCAATCATATCTGGTGTCTCTTTAGCGTGCTTTTACAAAGAAAAAAGGTTTCCAGTGTAAGCTAATAGCAGACAGTCAGTGTCCTTCAATCGGCTCTGTCAGGCCTTCCTTCAGCGTGTGCCCTGCACAACCCTGCCAGCGTGCTTTGACAGTTGCCACTCATATCTTGTGTCTCTATAGCGTGCTTTTACAACCAAAATTTTGTTTCCACTGTAATAGAAGAGCAGTTGCCTGCCTGCCAGCTTCTGTGTGAGGTTCACATTGGATACTGTGCCTACTTGCCCAGTGCCACCACTCATATCTGTTTTAACAATTGGTTAAGCTTTACATTTAAAATAAATATTTTTTTTTCACTGTAATAGAAGATCAGTTAGTTGTCTGCAAGCGTCTGGGTGTCAGGCCTACTTCAGCCTGTGCTCTGCAGACCTGTGCCAGCGTGCTTTGACAGTTGCCACTCATATCTTGTGTCTCTATAGCGTGCTTTTACAACCAAAATTTTGTTTCCACTGTAATAGAAGAGCAGTTGCCTGCCTGCCAGCTTCTGTGTCAGGTTGGATGCCTTGCCCATTTGCACAGTCAGTGCCACCACTCATATCTGTTTTAACAATAGCTTAAGCTTTAGATTTTAAAGAAATCATTTTTTTTCACTGTAATAGAAGATCAGTTAGTTGTCTGCAAGCGTCTGGGTGTCAGGCCTACTTCAGCGTGTGCTCTGTAGACTTGTTCCAGCGTGGTTTGACAGTTGCCAATCATATTTGGTGTCTCTATAGCGTGCTTTTAAAACCAAAATTTGTTTTTCACTGTTATAGATTGAATAGCAGTTACTTGTCTTCAAGCGGGTGTCTCAGGCCTACAGTGTGTGCTCTGCAGAACTGTTCCAGAGCACATTGCCAATCATATCTGGTGTCTCTATAGCATGCTTTTAAAACCAAAATTTGTTTTTCACTGTTATAGATTGAATAGCAGTTACTTGTCTTCAAGCGGGTGTCTCAGGCCTACAGTGTGTGCTCTGCAAAACTGTTCCAGTGCACATTGCCAATCATATCTGGTGTCTCTATAGCGTGCTTTTAAAACCAAAATTTGTTTTTCACTGTTATAGATTGAATAGCAGTTACTTGTCTTCAAGCCGCTCTGTCAGTCCTTCCTTCAGCGTGTGCTCTGCAGAACTGTTCCAGTGCACATTGCCAATCATATCTGGTCTCACAGTAGCTTGCACGCATAGTACCACTAATCCCCAAAAAAATGACAGGCAGAGGCAGGCCACCCCGCAGGGGCCGTCGTGGTCGTGGTGCTGTGATTCCCTTTTGCCCTAGAATAATGCCCAGTTTTCAGAAGCCACGTACCCTGAACTTGAAAAGTTCTGAGGACTTAGTTGACTGGCTAACACAGGACACCCAATCTTGTACAGCCTCCGCTCGGAACCTTGACGCACCATCCTCCTCCAGCTTAGCTTCAGGCACCTCTCAAGATAGCACTCACCCGCCTGCCGCCACCACCAAAACTAGCACCACAGCCGCTTTACTTGGTATGTCAGAGGAGTTATTCACACACCCGTTTGAAGAAATGAGTGATGCGCAACCATTATTGCTAGAGGATGTAGATAACAGGGATATGTCTCAGGCAGGCAGCATTAAACACATGGAGGTACGGTGTGATGATGATGATGTTGTACCCGCTGCTGCTTCCTTTTCTGAGTTGTCAGATACAAGCGAAGCGGTTGATGATGACGATGCGTCCATGGATGTCACGTGGGTGCCCGCTCGGCAAGAAGAAGAACAGGGCGAAAGTTCAGATGGGGAGACAGAGAGGAGGAGGAGACGAGTTGGAAGCAGGGGGGGGTCGTCGCAAGGAGCTAGTGGCACAGTCAGACAGCATGCATCGGCACCCGGGGTCAGCCCGACAGCACGCCAATCAACGCATGCTGTGTCCACCACCAGAATGCCGTCATTGCAGAGCTCAGCAGTGTGGCATTTTTTTTGTGTGTCTGCCTCTGACAACAGCGATGCCATTTGCAACCTGTGCCAAAGGAAACTGAGTCGTGGGAGGTCCAACACCCACCTAGGTACAACTGCTTTGCGTAGGCACATGATCTCACATCACAAACGCCTATGGGATCAACACATGAGTACAAGCAGCACGCCTACTCTAAGCCGCCATCCTCCTCCTGGTCCAGCATCTTCAGCCACGTCAACCACTGCTGTCCTTCTTGCCCCCTCTCAACCATCCGCCACTCCGTCTCCCGCCTTGAGCAGTTCCCGCTCATCTGCCCACAGTCATGTGTCTGTCAAGGACATGTTTGAGCGTAAGAAGCCAATATCACCAAGTCACCCCCTTGCCCAGCGTCTGACAGCTGGCTTGTCTGAACTATTAGCCCGCCAGCTTTTACCATACAATCTGGTTGAGTCTGAGGCGTTCAAAAATTTTTTAGCTATTGGGACACCGCAGTGGAAGGTACCCGGCCAGAATTTCTTTTCACAAAAGGCAATCCCCAACTTGTACTCGATTGTGCAAAAGGAAGTCATGGCATGTCTGGCACACAGTGTTGGGGCAAGAGTCCATCTGACCACTGATACCTGGTCTGCAAAGCATGGTCAGGGCAGGTATATCACCTACACTGCGCATTGGGTAAACATGCTGACGGCTGACAAGCAAGGAATGCGTGGCATTGCAGAGGAGTTGGTGACACCGCCACGAATTGCAGGCAGTCCTGCTGCCACCTCCTC
Organism: Pelobates fuscus; assembly: GCF_036172605.1. Lineage (NCBI taxonomy): Eukaryota > Metazoa > Chordata > Amphibia > Anura > Pelobatidae > Pelobates > Pelobates fuscus. Next base: position 22,395,948 of record NC_086326.1, read on the forward strand.
TACTCCTCCTGCTCCATCCTCTTCCATAACCTCTTCGGCTGAGTCCTCTTGTGCCGCTGCTTCTTGCTCCACATCAACGGCACCCCCCCAGCTCCCCAGGTACTATTCCACATCCCGGATACGGCAGTGTCACGCCGTCTTGGGTTTGACTTGCTTGAAAGCAGAGTCACACCGGACAAGCACTCCTGTCCGCCCTGAACGCACAGGTGGAAAAGTGGCTGACTCCGCAGCAACTGGATATCGGCAAAGTGGTGTGTGACAACGGAAAAAATTTGATTGCGGCATTGAAGTTGGGCAAGTTGACACATGTGCCGTGCATGGCACATGTGTGTAATCTGATCGTACAATGCTTTGTGCATAAGTACACAGGCTTACAGGACGTCCTGAAGCAGGCCAGGAAGGTGTGTGGCCATTTCAGGCGTTCCTACACGGCCATGGCTCACTTTGCCGATATCCAGCGGCGAAACAACATGCCAGTGAGGCGCTTGATTTGCGACAGCCCTACACGTTGGAATTCCACACTCCTAATGTTCGACCGCCTGCTCCAACAAGAAAAAGCTGTTAATGAATATTTGAATGACCGGGGTGCTAGGACAGCCTCTGGGGAGCTGGGAATTTTTTTGCCACGTTACTGGACGCTCATGCGCAATGCCTGTAGGCTCATGCGTCCTTTTGAGGAGGTGACAAACCTAGTCAGTCGCAACGAAGGCACCATCAGCGACATCATACCATTTGTTTTCTTCATGGAGCGTGCCCTGCGAAGAGTGCTGGATCAGGCTGTAGATGAGCGTGAAGAGGAAGAGGAAGAGTTGTGGTCACCATCACCACCAGAAACAGCCTTATCAGCATCGCTTGCTGGACCTGCGGCAATGCTGGAAGAGGATTGTGAGGAAGAGGAGTCAGAGGAGGATTGTAGCTTTGAGGAGGAGGAGGAGGAGCAAGACCAAACACAACAGGCATCCCAGGGTGCTCGTTGTCACCTACCTGGTACCCGTGGTGTTGTACATGGCTGGGGGGAAGAACATACCTTCAATGACATCAGTGAGGAGGAGGAACGGGAAATGAGTAGCTCGGCATCCAACCTTGTGCAAATGGGGTCTTTCATGCTGTCCTGCCTGTTGAGGGACCCTCGTATAAAAAGGCTGAAGGAGAACGACCTGTACTGGGTGTCCACGCTACTAGACCCCCGGTATAAGCAGAAAGTGATGGAAATGTTACCGAATTACAACAAGTCGGAAAGGATGCAGCATTTGCAAAATAAATTAAAAAGTATGCTTTACACAGCGTATAAGGGTGATGTCACAGCACAACGGGAATCTAACAGGGGGAGAGGTGGAAGTCATCCTCCTCCTCCTCCTCCCACGACCACGCCGGCAAGGACAGGACGCTTTAAAGACGTGTTGTTGATGGAGGACATGCGGACCTTTTTAAGTCCTATGCATCGCCACAGCCCTTCGGGATCCACCCTCAGAGAGCGACTCGACCGACAGGTAGCAGACTGCCTCGCCTTAACTGCAGATATCGACACTCTGAGGAGCGATGAACCCCTTGACTACTGGGTGTGCAGGCTTGACCTGTGGCCTGAGCTATCCCAATTTGCGATAGAACTTCTGGCCTGCCCCGCTTCAAGTGTCCGGTCAGAAAGGACCTTCAGTGCAGCAGGAGGTATTGTCACTGAGAAGAGAAGTCGCCTAGGTCAAAAAAGTCTAGATTACCTCATCTTTATTAAGATGAATGAGGGATGGATCCCGAAAGGACTGACACTGGGCGATACATTCGCTTAAAAAAGGCCTGATGAGATGAGCTGCCTTGGGCTAAAAATGGTCCACACGCTGCTGTATTTTAGCTGTGAATGACGTTTGACTTGCGTGACTTATCCGCCACCAACTAGGGTTCAAGCCGCCATGTTTTAGGGCACTTTCTGCCTGTGAAACAAACATCAATTTTTCTGGCTGCAACAATACCAAATTTCTCAGGCATGTATACATGCCTAATTTTTAGGCCCACTGGTGCAGCACTGTGGCTTCAAAAACCAAACCAAAAATTTAAATCCTCCAAGATGGCACCAATATACCAGTGGTCTAAGCATCTTCCCACCTTGGCCTAAAAAGGGGAGGTGATTCAACAATTAAAAATATCTGCCATTTTCACGTCCACTGATAGGAGACGCGGAAGGTATTAAACTGATAGGAACAATACTCCACTCCTATCAGTAGGTCCGTCCCATTGTGATTTATGCCCCCCACCCACCGCGCAGGGATGGGGGCCGGGGGGGGAGGAAAGTAGGCCCCCCCATTGTGATTTATGCCCCCACCCACCGCGCAGGGGTGGGGGCCGAGGAGGGGAGGACAGTAGGTCACCCCATTGTGATTTATGGCCCCCGCCCACCGCGCAGGGGTTGGGGAGGACAGTAGCTCCCCCCAGTGTGTATCATGGGCTTTGAGGACAGGTGTCAATCCATACCTGCCAAGTGACCCTATGTAGGGGGAACAGTCTCTATTCTGCTCTGTGTCAGTGTGTATCAGGGATCATTAGGATAGGTGTCAATCCATATCTGCCAAGTGACCCTATGTAGGAGGAACAGTCCCTATTCTGCTCTGTGTCAGTGTGTATCAGGGTCCCTGAGGACAGGTGTCAATCCATATCTGCCAAGTGACCCTATGTAGGGGGAAAAGTCTCTATTCTGCTCTGTGGCAGTGTGTATCATGGTCTCTGTGGATGGTGAACAGTCTCTATTCTGCTCTGTGTCAGTGTGTATCATGGTCTCTGTGGACAGGGAACAGTCTCTATTCTGCTCTGTGTCAGTGTGTATCATGGTCTCTGTGGACGGTGAACAGTCTCTATTCTGCTCTGTGTCAGTGTGTATCATGGTCTCTGTGGACAGGGAACAGTCTCTATTCTGCTCTGTGTCAGTGTGTATCAGGGATCATTAGGATAGGTGTCAATCCATATCTGCCAAGTGACCCTATGTAGGGGGAACAGTCCCTATTCTGCTCTGTGTCAGTGTGTATCAGGGGTTTTGAGGACAGGTGTCAATCCATATCTGCCAAGTGACCCTATGTAGGGGGAACAGTCTCTATTCTGCTCTGTGTCAGTGTGTATCAGGGGTTTTGAGGACTGGTGTCAATCCATATCTGCCAAGTGACCCTATGTAGGGGGAACAGTCTCTATTCTGCTCTGTGTCAGTGTGTATCATGGTCTCTGTGGACGGTGAACAGTCTCTATTCTGCTCTGTGTCAGTGTGTATCATGGTCTCTGTGGACAGGGAACAGTCTCTATTCTGCTCTGTGTCAGTGTGTATCAGGGGTTTTGAGGACAGGTGTCAATCCATATCTGCCAAGTGACCCTATGTAGGGGGAACAGTCTCTATTCTGCTCTGTGTCAGTGTGTATCAGGGCTGGGCTTTGAGGACAGGTGTCAATGTTAGGTGATTTCTGCCCTTTATGGATTAAAAGCAGACTCTGCATCAACTTTGCAATTTTCCATGGAGTTTTGCCATGGATCCCCCTCTGGCATGCCACAGTCCAGGTGTTAGTCCCCTTGAAACAACTTTTCCATCACTATTGTGGCCAGAAAGAGTCCCTGTTGTTTTTAAAATTCGCCTGCCCATTGAAGTCAATGGCGGTTCGCGCGGTTCGCGAACGTTTGCGGAAGTTCGCGTTCGCCGTTCGCGAACCGAAAATTTCGGGTTCGCGACAACACTACCTACAGATATTATATCGTTGTTATCTCCACACTAGAATAATGTACTTTGGAATAAAAAATAAAAAAAAACACAGTACAAAATGGCAAAATGAGTTCAAAGAGTTAACAGAGAAGTTCCATATGGACGGACCAAATTAAATTGAAATCCAGTTACTTTTGCCGTTGTGACATACACAGCTTATAAAAATGACAGCATCAACCTTTTATGCTTTTAATTTGGATAAGATGGATCTTTAAGTTATGAAGTCCATATAATGAGGATAATACTGATAACACTGATCATTATTTAATAAATAGAGCAATGTACTTTGGATTCAAAATACAGTACAAAGTCTATATTGCAAAATCTCCACAAGTTAGAAGAGGAATCCCAGGAGTCAGCATGAGAGGGATTTAAAACTAGTACATGTTATCTGTCATAACATATAAATAAGATAGCATCAGCTTAGGCAAATCTGATATTTGCTCCAGTACATTTGCATAGGAAGGATCTTTACATGATAAGGTCCATATAATGAAGATTTTTGTAGGGTGAGGTTAATCTCCACGTGCCACTGATAACACTGATCTTTTCTTTGATATCTCAAGAATCCACATCCTTTAATAACTGTATGTGAGACACAATGTATCTGTATATGTCTGTTCTTCAGACTTCCATAGAAATCCAGATAAAGGTAAGGATACAAACAAATTGGCAAATCTGCCCACAAAATTATACTATAAAAAAAATTGGGCAAAGCTCATATGTTTATACATAATATTACTACCAATACATATTGACCAAATGTCTTTACTATTGTATTAAGTTATTTGTCTATGCACAAGGTGTTTTTAGGCTTCTTTTTAGTGGACACATAAATGGCAATTTCAGGACAAATTAAAGAATGTTGCTCAAATGAAAATTGTCATATTATAGTTATTTTGACCACTTCGAGCAAATTAATATATATTTTTTTTTTATGGTGTTGTAGGTAATAGGCTTTCATGAACAAAAAAATCTCATCTTATTTCCAATTTCATAAAGTCAGTATCGCATATTATATATTTCTTCTTTGTAAATATTTTATACCTGGAAATTTTCTTCTCATTAAATAATTCACTGAACAGTGACTTGTATTTAATTGAAAACTGATTTGCAACATTAAAGCTGAAATAGTCAAGCTTTGACTGCAGCTGAGGAGGAGAACAATGCCTATTTTTAAAATTCATTTTTGAATTCTCTATTGAATATCCCTCGTGTTTTATTTCTTACATACTGTGAGGCTTTGTTTCGACAGAGTTTCAAACTGCCAGTCATGGGGATAGTTTTTCAAAAGGAAAGAAAAAAACAACAAAACAAACAAAAACAAGACTACAAATAACTGGCATTGTCAGCATTAACTAATATCAAACAATAATCTGTTTATCCTTAGCTACTAAATGATCATCTATAACATTTTATTTAAAATTTATACTAAAGGGATACTATAGGAACAAAAATAACTTTAGCTTAATGAAGCAGTTTTGGTGTGTAGATCATGCCCCTGTACTTTCACTGCTCAAATCTCTGCCATTTAGGAGTTAAATCACTATGTTTATGTAGCTCTAGCCACAACTCCCCTGGCTGTGACTTACACAACCTTAATAAACACTTTCTGTAAAGAGTTATCTAATGTTTAAACCTCTGTTTCATTTATAATGTATCGTCTCCTGCTTGATTAATAGCCTTCTAGACCCTGCAGGAGCCTCATGTGTGTGATTAAAGTTCAATTTACAAAGGAGAAGACAAAAACTAAAGTAAGTTAACATTTGGATAAAAAAATAAATATTTTTTTTTTCATGCAGGAGATGTGATCAACAACCAGGGGAGGGCATAGACAGAAACTAAACAATTTAACCCCTAAATAGCAGATACGTGAGTAGTGAGATTGCAGGGTCATGATCCATACACTAAACCTGATTCATCAAGCCAAAGTTGTTTTGATACCTATAGTATGCCTGTAACATTTTAGCAAATTACAATATAATCCCGTTCAGTCAAAGTCAGGGTAAAGGCAAATGATCATAGCTTGTAACAATGATTGACAGGGAGCTAAGATGTAAGATGCACATTTCTCACTTTGAATTTATTTATTCACACCTAACAAATGCATATTTATAGAATATAGGTAACTGTTACATGAAAAATCATGGGAAGTGTCAGATCCACTTTAACTGACAAAGCTATGAGTGAACATATTTATTTGTTTATAGAAAAATGGTAGGCAAATGTACATCTCCATCCAGCAGGCTGTCAAAGTATTAAGTAAATTTACTTTAAAATGGCACTGTCATGCAGAACTTACTGTTGTTTCATCTTCTCTTCCTCTCTCAGAATCTGTTCTTCCTCTAGATTTCTGCTCTAGTTTTCTTTAAAGCATAAGATAAATGAGGGATTACTTTGTCTTATGTATTTTTCCTATGCTTGACTTTCTTTGACCAAACGATAAGCTTAAGTCAGCTCCATTTTTTCGGTCAATGAGAAGGGTAAGTACTTTCTTTGACACCGGAATTGTAAATCAGAATTGTAAATCAGATAAGGCATCATAAAGGCTCCTGTGCATAATACATGGGATTTGTCTACTTTGAAATATTTATAACAACAAAACCTAGAAAAATACCGTATTCCATAGTATGTTCAATAAATAAAGGTTCTCTTGAATATTTTACATGTTTTTAAAAGTATAGTGAAAAAATATGTTTTATGTGAAAAGTACATGTTATGCATCTATCTTTTATGCTATCCCTGCTGTCTATTGTATGGTATTTTCAAAAGTTAAGCCAATATAATCAAGTTGCTCAATAACTTGAGGGAGAGGTTTTGGGTTATATTTTCCATAAACTTGTTTAGTAAAAAAGCCATATTGTTGAAGTTGGATTAAAAAAAAAAAACTTACTCTCTATTTACACATTCATTTTATATTACTACCTTCCTAGCTTTTTTTTTTAGCAGGAAGTAAATTCATATTCAATGTTTTCCAAAAATCTAGCTTTAGAGTATTATGTAGAAATAGAATCCTACATTAAAAAGTAATGTGTATGAGTCTGATAACTTTTTTTTTTTTTTTTTTTTGCAGTGCATAAGATGTTACAGCGTTACACGGGGTACCCCAAAGGCATTCCTCGTGTTATTCATACAATAATTTTTTTGCAAATATTGCTTGTTCAGGATTGCTCCTAAATAACTCACCCGGGGAGGCAGGTTACGTGTTTTGATTACAGGCAGCGTGTGGGAACAGATAATAGACATTATGGCCTAAATCATGGCTGTTGCAAGCGAGGTATGAGTGCAGGCTGAGTAATGGTTTCTGCAATGGTAAGGTGTCTTGAGTGTTAGCATGTTGTGTTAGCATGGTGTGTGTTGTTGTGAATAGAATGTAAAGGTATGCTGTGGTCAGAAATGTAGTATGTTAACTTTAAGCCTATTAAATCCAGGCAGCTATTTACTGATATAGTATATCATAATATCACCCAGTCCGTTTAAAAGTTCGTACAGCAACATGCGCTTCAGGGATCACTGGCATAACGGGTCCGGTGCTTCAAGGGTGGCAGTGGATCTATGGTTAGCCCATGCAGACTTCAGCCCGACGCGGTGTTAGTGTCCCTGTAGGCTGCGGTACCTCTTCAGATGTGTTGTGTAATCTTGCCTCTGTTAAATGTCGAGAGGAGCAGTCTCCGAGGTCGGCATTGAGGGTTGCCTGTTCTGACGTGTGGCTCCCTTCGGTTGGCGGCAGAGTCGTAAGTATAAAGCTGAGTCTCTGCGGGTTGGTGTCTCCGCCGCTCCGTGTCCGGTAAGCCTCCGTTGCTGCCTGTCTTCTCATTAGTGTATTGCTCTGGCAGGTGAGAGGTCGCTTGGCGAGCTGTGAGAGAGTGGGGCCGCCGTCTTCTCAGGTTTCCTGAGCCCATGCTTGTGTGTTACCTTCTGTGCACGTGGCAGTCGCCATCTTGTGCGATGCGGTCGGGCCCTCAAGTGTATTTGTGGCGCCTGTGTGCTCGAGCTGCTATGCCCCTGGGCGGGGACCGTGATCACCCCCCCGGTCCATAGGGGGGGGAAACAGGGCCGGGTCCACTCAGATTCGAGCCCCAGGCTGGGTGCTGTGTGGCAGGATAGTGGTGCGTCGGCCGTCCGCTCCACTCACCGCGGGAGAAGGCCGGGTATCGCAAACCTCTCCTCCAGGGGACTGTAGCTTGAGAAGCCAGCCTCTCCCTGGCTCCAGCAGGCCCTCTGCCTAGGGCACTATAGTGGTCGGTCAGTTCTAGGCTTAAGTTTGAGGTTTTTCGGCATTTTTGATTAGAAAGCAGCAGGAGCTCCTTCTGCCTGCGACCGTCCAGCTCGGCGGTCCGGCCCCGCCCCCCAAGTCTGATAACTTTAACCCCTTAGTGACCAGAATGCTTTTCAATTTTCTTACCATTTGGGACCAGGCCTTTTTTACAGTTCTGCGGTGTTTGTGTTTAGCTGTAATTTTCCTCTTACACATTTACTGTACCCACACATATTATATACAATTTTTCTCGCCATTAAATGGTCTTTCTAAAGAAACCAATGTTTGTATCATATCATATAATTTACTATAAAGAAATTATAAAATATGATGAAAAAACTTGATAACAAACACACTTTTTCTAACTTTGGCCCCCAAAATCTGTTATGCATCTACAACCGCCAAAAAACACCCATTCTAAATAGTTGCTAAATTTTGTCCTGAGTTTAGAAATGGTAACATGTTCTTAGCTATGTTTGTAAAGTTATAGGGCTTTAAGTACAAGTAGCACTTATTTTTCAAAAGTTACATTGTAACACTGATATCTGTCCGGAATCCCTGAATAACCCTTCACATGTATATATGTTTTAAAAGAAGACAACCTAAGGTATTAAACCTGGGGTATTTTGACTATTTTCATCCAACCATTTTATCACCAATCTATGCCCAATTTAAAAAAAAAATGTTGATTTTTTTGACACACATAACAATTTAAGAATACATGTACTGAGAACTTTAAGGGTTACTGCCCCAAAAAAACCCAATATGTGTTCAGCAATATCTCCTGAGTACAGTGATACCACCCATGTATAAGTGTGTCGGGTTCTCTGGGGGCTAAAAGACCTTATTTGGAGGTTGTGCATTCCAGTTTTCCAACTTGGAATTTTCACAGCTGGTCATCATGCACCCATGTCCTATTTGAGACGTTTTTGAATCCGACCAATGTAATTTACCCCCATCAAACCGTATATTTTTTTTTAAGTAGACAACCCAGGGTATTCAATATGGGGTATGTCCAGTCTTTTTTAGTAGCCACTTAGTCACAAACACTAGCCAAATTTAGCATTTATATTTGTTTGTGTGTTAAAAATGCAAAAAAAAAGTATGAATGCTAACTTTGGCTAGTGCTTGTGACACTGACTACGGTGATCGTGGATTGCACTTGCACTCTACATGGCCATCAAAGGGAAGCAAAATTCTTGTGTCGGCAGCCCTGTTGGAAGCATATCCTTTGACTGACTCAGATCACTGAGATGGAGTACACCCATGAGTACATTGTTTACTGAAGTGCAGAACAGGAGAAGAGATGAAAGGAGTAACCACCTGGAGTCCATATAATCATTATATTCATTTGTTCTGCATTGGTGAGACCCATCCATATTACTGCCTATACTAAGAGACACTTGTTTTTTGGATATATAGCAATTTGTCTTTTCCCCTAATGTTTTCACTTTCTGCAATTTTTCCATTTGTTTTTGTATTTTTTTCCCAAATTGTATACATGTACCTTTTCAATAGTTTTTCTATTTTTGGAGGAATATGAATGCTCAATAGGGTACATATTCATCATTTGCAACTGAATATTAACCAATCCAAATGTACTGATATAATTGGACAGTGTACCAAAGACATATGGCTTTTTGAGTGTACTGTTTTTTTGCATGAGTCTTTTTAATAATTTTTTCTTGAAGAATCTCATATGAAATTTCCACTTGAGCATCTATTCAATTGTTGTGAGTGTGCTATTATTGATTTTTTGGTAGTATATTTTAATGGGTTTTTGGAGTGTGAGCCCATATACCAACACCACTGGGTTTATAGAGTGCTGGTTCCGTATTTTGTTTTTGAATTATATATGATATAGTTTTATAATATGTTATTTAGACATTATGTATTTATTCTTTATAGGTATTAACAGAAATCTAAATTTTAGTAAAAAGGTTTGCATTGTTTTATCAGTATAAGACACTAAAGAATCCTACTGTCTTTTAGTAGATAACTATTACAACACATTGAAAGGATATTGAAGAAAGATGAAATCTGAAATTAAACACAATGTAACAGAATTCACCATCCAATGCTTCACTGATATCTCAGAGCTTCAATTTCCAATTTTCTTAATATTTATTTTCATCTATGGCATCATTATTGGTGGCAATGGGACCATGTTTTGTCTTATTCTGAGAGATGCTAATCTTCACACTCCTATGTACATATTTTTGATGATGCTTTCATTCATTGACATCTCCAGTACATCAAATATTATAATTAATATGTTATATATGCTCCATACACAGCATAAAACCATATCACTCCAGGGTTGTATAACTCAGATGTATTTCTATTTATTGCTGACAAATACAGACTTTTTCTTGCTTGGTGCTATGGCCTATGATCGATATGTGGCAATTTGTCAGCCTCTTCATTATTTTATTCTCATGAACAGAAGACGCTGTGGTCTACTCATAACTATGGCTTGGATCCTTGGTTTTCTTGTCACTTTGGGTCATACAATTTGTATATCTAAATTTTATTATTGTACTTCTCATTTTATTGACCATTTCTTCTGTGATGTTACACCACTTATTAAGCTCTCCTGCAGTGACTCATCCGTCGTAGAAATGTTATCTTATATTGAAGGTACATTAATAATTTTTCCAGATTTCTATATATTTATTATATATTTATTATCTCCAGCATTGTGAAAATAACCTCTGCAGAAGGAAAACGTAAAGCTTTTTCTACCTGCTCTTCTCATTTGACATGTGTTACTATGTTCTACGGGACTGTCTTGTGTTTGTATATGAGACCCTCATCAAACTATTCTCCAAAACAGGACAAGTTTTTTGCTCTTCTTAATGTAGTTGTGGTCCCTATGCTGAATCCTCTTATTTATAGTCTCAAAAATCAAGAAGTTAAAACGTCTTTGAGAAAACTTATAGACACAATGACATGTTGAATATTCTATATTTTAATTGAGCAAAGAACATTTTGCCAAATTATGTAAACTTTAGCAGACGTTGAATAACTTTATTATTTTGTTTTTAAATGTAAACATTGCATATATAGACAAACTGTGGTTTGCTTGTTTTTGATCTGTGGGATATTATGTAAAAGCCATATACATTTGATTAGAGTTAATAAAAACATAATGTTTAAATGTTTATGTTTACATAGTATATTAATCTTAGTAAACACTACTGTCATATGTCATACTGTATATGTGCAGCAAACTCTAGACATATGGATTCAGGAATTTGAGCAATGAGTATTCAACCCAATTTCAGGTAATATTACCATTCTTGCAAATCACGTATGGCCAAATTGCTTGATAGATGAAAAATTGTCAATTAAATTAGTTACATAACTTAAAAATAGCTGCGCTGAGGAACTCTGCTTGGCCCCGCCCCATTCATACATTTATTTTGTATTAGCCTCCAACCACTGGCCAAGCTTGGGGACATGGAGGGAAACTATGTCCCCCTGATTTATTTTTTTATTAATTGCCTTCTTATGGGGACACGGTGAACTAACACAGAATCTTATGACAATTTTGAGAACCAAAATGGTCAGTAGTGATTCAGCCTCTTCACAAAGATGTCACAAAGAGTTAATTCTGCATAGTTGACTTTTTCTATATACCAGTAAGAAAAAATAATTGACAAAAAATACTTGACCCATAGCTTCTAGTATTGTGACCATTACAATTTGATGTTGAGTGCAGTAGAGTGCTTACAATATCTCCTTAAGTTGTGTTCATGTTAGACTTTTTCATTTATTGTTTGAATGCATGAGTCTAGTTTATACTGACTTTTGTTAACCAATCTGATTAGCTGTGAGGTTCTTAGTGATTGACAAAGGTAAACTGCTGTAACGGTCTTGTTGTTGCCAGAACTAAAGTAGGTTTCATACAGATTGTATTAAACAAGTTTGGACTTCACACATGTTAGTAAAGTCTTAATGGAGCTATCAACATAGCCCTCCCTCTATGGGTCAAACACCATTCTCTAAATTGTGAATTCTCAGTAAATCAGCAGCTATTAAACATTTAAGGCCACATTAACTGAAATGGAAACAAAGATGACTTGGATAATTTTTGTAAGATCAGCTTGTTTGGCATAACATTTGCAATGTCCTAGTGAAGACCAAATGTTGGTGAATGAGCCTAGATAAGAAGGTGGTCTGTATGGGGTTCCATTAGGTGAAAGCAGACTTAGTAAATAAATGTGGATTTTTACAGTTTGGATATTCATTAAAGGAACACTCCAATCACCAGAATTACCACAGCACACTGTAGTAGTTATAGTGGCGCCCAATTGCCCTTTGAAATAAGCAATTGCCTATGATATGACAGCTTGCCTGGGGTCCACTGGTCACTTCCTCCATTGACTAGAAACTAGCTCTCCGGATCAGCTATTTAGCTATGGCTGTCAGCTGGTTGTTGTCAGCAAATGAACCTAGATAAGTGTCAAACCATTAGCAAATTGTTTGACTACTTTTATTGGAGGAGTGGCACCAGGGCACCTCTGGCACACAACCACCACAGTGAGGTATAATGGTTGTGGTGCTTGGAGTGTATCGCTAAATGATTTCTTCTTCCATAAATGTATTTTCCATTAAATTTTAATTATTCTATATTACTTCCTAGGAAAATGATTACAGTTGGGGTTAAATATGATATGGTTTATCATATGTTATTTATATATAATCAAGATTAGAAAAATTTGAGACCTGGCAAGGTTTTATCAAGAGAAGATATTGAAGAATCCATCTAAACGATGTTATGAGAAAAGTTAAGAATGGAACAAACCAATTGTAGAAAGGTGAGATGAGGAACAAGAAATAAAAAGGAAAAATTAAGTAACTTGATTATGTTAGATAAAAAGAGGCCAAACATCAAATTGTGTAAAAGCACTATAGTGTGAGATAAATAAAGTGAAACAAACTGTGCTCAATAAGTTACAGTGTAACTAATTAGGTGGGTAGGAAATTGATACAAGGTAATAGATACCTAAGTAAGGAACATGAGAACTAGGAGCTGAAGAGCTGAAGCATAATCCTGGATAGGCTCACAAAAACCTAAATTCAAAAAAGCCACTTATGAAAGGACAGAGGATACTGAACCTAGGAGATAAAAGACAAGGAGGAAAAAAAAACAGCACCAATTTCTGACAGAGTAAAGGGCTGAAAAAAAAAAACTTTAATTGGAAACTGGAGTTAAGTACCCTAAGGCAGTACCCATAATTTAACCTGAATAAGAAGACCTGAAAAAGAGACCAATTGAGCAATACCTTGTTACACCTACAATTGTAAGGTGTACCTTCAATCCCAGAAAGTAGAAAGCTTGAATGAAGAAGCTACACTTGGAAGTATCCTGAGCAGTAAAGCAGTGTCTATAATTTACCTAGATGGTAGAGGGACCCCTAGAGAAATATTTCAGTGCACCTATAATTGGTATACCTTCAAACCTAATAAAAAAAAGCTGTGTGGGTAGTGAGAGATGAAGGGGGAAAGGCAAGCCTCCAATAAAAGTCTGCTTAAAATATACAGAGTAAAAGTAAAGGTAAAGGAAAATACATAAGAAGCTTATGCCTGAGTGTTTCATTCATAGTAGAAACATGCTCACCAAATAATCCAGGTGCTCTGAAGCCAGGGCTGGCCAGGCCTCCCTTCCAAGAAATGCAGAATAAATAATGGTTCAGGCACTATGGGATAACAGAAATAGCAGTTTTATTGGGGCAAAAGCAGCAATGTTTAAACCCTACCAGGTATTTATCAAGCTTGATAAAGACCCGGCAGGGTCGAAATGTTGCTGCTTTTGCCCCCAATAAAACTGCTATTTCTGTTATTCCGGAGGGCCTGAACCATTATTTGTTTTGCATATTAAGTGTTTCATTCAAACACGAAGACCTCCTCACTGACTACCATCCTAGCAACAAACAGCCTATTCGGTGCATTGGCACATTTGATGCAGGCTGGTACAATATGCAATATATCTCACAAAGATTTGTGCCAATTTTAATGAATGATACTCATGTTCTCCCTCCATATCCTTCAATTACAGCTAGGAGATGATGTAATCTTGTCAGGGTTCCACGGGCGGCTGCTAGGGGAGGCTGCAAGCCGCTCGCGGCACTCACCCTTGGTTCTTCGCCACCCGCGGTCTCCCCCTCCTGTGTATGTTGGCGAGCGGCGTCCTCACTGCCTCGCACGCCGCTCGCATCCTCCTTCTCGTCCCCCGGCGGCAGCGTGTATAACGCTGCACGCTGGGAGACAGCACATTTATGCAAACGCCAGGGTCAGCCACGTGACCCGGCGTTAAAGTCACAGTATGACAATCACAGTGGGAGGTATAGATATCTCCCACATGTGATTGTTAATTCTGATTGGAAGTTATCCAATCAGAATTAACCACAGGGTTTATATACTTACCTTCCCTGCCCCTCAGTGCCCTGTTGTGGTCTTTGATACCTGTATTGCTGTTTGCTTGTAGTTCTCTCTGGCTACCGATTATTTGGCTTGTTTCTCCGACTCTCTTCTGTATTCTCCATCCCTTTGACCTCAGCTTGTTTCTCGTTCTCCTGTTTTCTGGCTCCCCTTACTCGGCTTGTCTCCTGACTATTCTTGGTGTGCTTAACCCGGCCATTCTAAGGACTGGTACGGCACCTTTTCCTCTCTGTGACTTGTTAGCGTGTTAGGTTCCCCGAATCATGACAAATCTGCATGATACTTTACAGCCATCCTCCAATTCTTTGTGGCCAATATGGCCATTGTCTAGCATGCTCATATATTCTATGCAAATCTAATACATTCTCAGGCAGTCTGGAGGACTTTAAGTTCCAAGTGTGGCCTTTCTTTAACTGTGATCTAAAATATTTGGCCAAGAAATAAAGATAGGTCAAATATCACATTTGTGAACATGTCAATTCTTTCACACGCAGAATTGATACTGCCATCTCAAGGTACCTGAAAGAATGGCATGGTGAATTATCTGACAATATCAGATTTATGGGTATTGAATGTTGTGGCAAACCTAGCCACTTCTGGACTGTTCATGTCAAAAGGTTGTCTGCATTCTATGCTGTACTCTGTATATAACTTTGCTTGTCTTCTGTGGCCATTGGGATTCGTGTGTTAGCAGCCGTAAGCAGCTAGCATCCAGATACTTTGTTTCACGAACAACGAATATCCGGGCTGTTCGTGAAACGAATACGGACCCCCCTGATAGCCCACCCATTAAGGGGCGTGTGGCGCATGTTAACCGATTGCAACAATGTTGCAATCGGTAATTAAAGGCTTTCCTAGGTGGCCGCCGTTTGACTACGGACCATGCGGCGGTCGGCCATCTTGGATCCTTTGTCTCTTCAGCGGTGTTTGGTCGTCGAGTGCTTGGAACTGAAAACGGCTACTCGATGACACGAACACCGCTGGACTTCCAGAGCGTTCGGGAGTTCCGCTCGCACCGCATTGTGTTCCCCATCGGTGTTCGGTAGTTTCAAACCGAACTCGATGGTTAAGTGTATTTCGTGCGGCGTTCGGTTGGTTTAGCTGGGATCTGAGCAGTATTCTCACGAAATGTACCCGCAGACCCCAGCTATCTACCGAATGGCTGTTCGTGTAAAAGAGATGAATATTGTACGGATTACAGATTTTTATGTTAATTGTCGGTTTTGCTGCACGAGGGGATAATCCACTTAACCGTCCATTTTAGTGGGAGTATCCCTCTCGTGCAGCAATGCCTGCTGGGAGAACTGCAATGTCTGATGGGAGAAATCCCCTGAAATATCTGTAAGGAAGCCCCTTGCATGGGGAACTGTATAAATATGGAAGCCTGTGAATAAAGCCAGTTAGTTGACT
Organism: Pelobates fuscus; assembly: GCF_036172605.1. NCBI lineage: Eukaryota > Metazoa > Chordata > Amphibia > Anura > Pelobatidae > Pelobates > Pelobates fuscus. The sequence continues at coordinate 22,411,790 of NC_086326.1, forward strand.
CCCATACTGTGTTTCGTCCGGTTATTGGGAGGATTTGGGACATTGCCTTACTTTTCAGCGCTGACTGTGGATTTACCTGTGAAACCAGCGGAGATCATTAATTATAATACTGCCATCCGCTACAATTGGTGGCAAGCGACGGGATCCAACCTTACAGCCGAAAAGCGCAATTCGTGCAAGTGTAAACTGCCGAATGAGGAAAGGGAATGGCAAGTGGAATTCAGCGAATGAACCGACTACCGAAGTGAATGGAGACGGATTATTCTAAGCTAAAGAGACAGACATTAAAAGAACTGCTAGAAGCCAGGGGTAAGATAGCCAGCAGCAAACCCAAGGCTGTACTAATTGCCGAGCTGATGGAGGGAGACCGAGCACGCAGCGCTACACCCCCAGCAGCCATGGAAGAGACCCTCTACCAGAGAGAAATGAGGACCAGGCTGGAATTTCTGCCACAGCCTATATCAGAGGCCATGATGTAAATGGTAATGGCGAATGTGCAGGAGTACGTGATGGCACACAGTCCACAGCATACACCATCCCGAGCGGATTCCACGACTGGGTCACTCTACAGCCAGGTAAAACCCAAAATCCCCTATCATGCCTTTAAAGTATTTTGCGAGGAGAAGGATGAGATTGATGTGTTTTTACAAGATTTTGAAAGGCTGTGTGATTTACATGACTTGGAGCAGGCAGTATGGGTCCCCTTGCTGGCAGGCAAACTAGCAGGGCGGGCAGCAGAAGCATATCGCGCTGTACCCAGCGAGGACAGCAAAGATTATGAGAAAGTGAAGCGAGCAATATTGGAGAGGTATGCCATTACCCCAGAGGCATACCGGCAAAAATTTAGAAACCTGCGAAAACCAGAGAAAGATTCTCATGCTGAGTGGGCACACAAGCTGGACCAAGCATCACAAGGGTGGATACAAGTCAGCCAAGCCACTACTATGGAAAAATTGCGACAGTTAATGCTGTTGGAGCAATTCTTCAACGGTTTGTCTCCAGAGACACAAGAATGGGTGCGGGACAGGAAGCCTCTCACCCTAACAGAAGTGGCACGCTTAGCCGATCAGCATTTTGATGCAAGAAGGCATCAGGTAACCCTCCCCAAGAGTTACCTGCGACCCACGGGGTCACCCAGCATTCCACCACCCCACGCTCCCACTGCATCTCCTTTTCGCCCGTCCCCAGGGAACCTACCACCACCCTCCAGGTATAATGGGCGTGCCAATATCCAGTGCCACACCTGCAAACAGTGGGGGCATATGGCCCGTGAGTGCACCCAAAAACGAGGCAGACCCATCTGGAACTAAGCCCGAGCGAATCCGGCACCAAGGGCTGCTGCCCACCATTATCAGCGGGAGCCAGCTGCCCAAGAGATGTGGAGCGTTCAAGCAGAGGAACCTCTAGGGGTATTACACGAGGTGATGTCAGTTCGAGCCACCGACAACAGGCAGCATCATTGCCAGCTGGTGACCCTGGAAGGGAAGGAAGTACAAGGACTCTGAGATTCCGGAGCCACGCTCACCTTGATCGCACCCCATCTAGTTCCAGGTTCTGCCCACACTGGCGGATCAGTGGCAGTAAGGGTGGCAGGGGGAGCAGTGTACCGACTACCCACTGCTAAAGTACATTTGGATTGGGGTGTGGGAGAGGGGGTTGTGGAAGTAGGCCTCATGCAAAACCTACCAGCAGATGTTGTACTGGGGAATGACTTGGGCCAGATGACCTCTGCTTTTGTACCCCAGGCTCCACACCAGGAAGCCCATCCAGTGACCACACAGCAGCAGGCTCGCATCACGGCTCCACTAGCACACTCTGAGGCTCAGGTAAGAGACCATGACCCCCACATGACACGTATGTCCTGGGATACCCCAACTACATTTGAGTCAGAGGTAAAGTCAGACCCCACGCTACAGATATATAGGGACAGAGTACACACCGACCAGGCTGGGTTAGAAGGGGAGCGGTACACGTGGGAGAAGGGGCTACTGTACCGTATTGCTGAAAGAGGAGTGGGAGGGTCAGTCACAGTGACAACCAAACAGTTAGTGGTAGAAGAGATCATCGCCCTTCACATACAAGGAACAAAATCCAAAAAGATAGCAAAGCTACTAAATGTTCCTAGAAACACAGTTGGAAGCATCAGCAATGTATGTACCATGAGGCTATCAAGGCATTTGCTTTGGGTAGCACTTTCCAGGGCCAGCAAAATGCCACCCTTCTAACATCCCAGCTGGAAGCCTTGCAAGCCTCGTGTCCTGGGGGGCCCATGAGGCTCACGAAGCTGGCCACTTATGGGCCCCATGAGGCAAGCAGTAGCTATTAGTGTGCGCTCTGCTTTATGATGCTGGAAGCCTGTATGGGACATCAGTCTGGCTCCCAGATTCACTAAGCAGCGTGCAAGGGAGCTAAGCAGGAATATCACAGCTCTCTCGCTTCTCACTCTTCCACTCCACCCCCTGCCAGCCTGCACACCTGCCCAGCAGCACTAGAAGCCCAAGCAGCCCCTGAACTGGCTCTGCTCCAGCTAGCAAATTGTTTTAAAAAAGGCAAGGAATACACTCGATCTCTTCTGGGGATGCTGGGTGGATTTAAATTTAAATAAAAAATAAATAAATAATAATTTGCGAGCATTGGGGAACTGTGTATGGGTGTGTGTGTCTGCTAGTTAATGTGTGTGTTTGTCAGAGTGTGTGTCTGCAAATTAGTGTGTGTGTCTGTCAGTGAATGTGTGTGTGCCTGTCAATGAGTTTGTGTGTGTTCCTCTCAGTGAGTGTGTGCATCTGTCAATGAATGTGTGTGTCTGTCAGTGTGTGTCTGAGTAATAGTGTGTGTCTATCAGAGTAAGTCAAATGAGCGAGTGTGTGTGTGCATGTAATTGTATGTCAGTGTATCTGAAAGTGTGTGCCTGTCAGTAAGTGTGTGTCAGTGTGTGTCTGTCAGTGAAAGTGTGTGTTGGTTAAACAGTGTGTGTGCCAATAACTGTATCTTTCAGTGAGTGTATGTCAGTGCATGCATCAGTGAGGAAGTGTCTGTCAGTAAAAGTGCTTGTCAGTCAAAGTGCCTGTCAGTCAAAGTGCTTCCTTTAATAGGAAGAGGTGAGTCCTTGACAGGTTGGGGTTGGGCAAATTCAAATTTGGGGTGGGGGAGCGGATGCCCCAGTTTCGGCATGCCTAGGGCAGCATAAATCCAAACTACACCACTGGAAAGCTTGGTTTTAAAGTTCAAAGTTGAAGGAACAGTGGCTACACTTCCTGGACGGGGTAGAAAAGGAAGCTATCTCTGGCTGCAACCAGATTTCTGAGAAGACAGGTTGTGAAAAACCCTTGAATGACTGCAAAAGTCCTGCAGCAAGAATTTGTGGCAACAGACACTGTAGTTCAGTGAGCACAGTAAAGCGCGTACTAAACACAAAAGGTATCTAGACCAGAACACCAAGTTGTTTATTACTACTGACCCAAAAGCACAAGAAAAGACAGCTCCAATATGATCAAAATCATATAAATAAGCTGCAGACGTTTTGGGATTCTGTTCGGTGGTGCGATGAAACAAAACTGGAACTTTTGAGCCCAATGTATTAGCGGAATGTCTGGAGGAGAAGAATGAAGCATACGCTTAAAAGAACATTCTGCCTACAGTTAAGCATGGTGGTGGCACGGTGATGCTCTGGGGCCGCTCTGCATCCTCTAGCACAGGAAATTTGCAGCATGTGGAAGGCAAGATGGTTTAATTGATGAATCAGGAAATCATAGGAGAAAACATGATGCCATCTGTAAAGGAAACCGAAGTGTGGGCATCATTGGACCTTCCGACAAAACAGTGATCCCAATTGTACCGCTTATTCCTCTAAGTCTTGTTTGCAGAAGAAATCCTACAGTGGTCATCACAGGCACCTGACTTAAACCCCATAGAAAATCTCTGGTGGGATTTGAAAAAGGTGGTTGCAGCACACAATGAACTGGAGACTATTGCTCATGGGCAATGTTCTAAGATTCCTCAGGAATGCTGTAAGAAGTTGGCTATGCATCTCATTTGCAGCAGGTCATAACAACAAAAGGGTGCCTTACTAAGTACTAAAAATGCTTGCCATGAAGGGATTGAATAATTTTGGGACTGGAGAAGCCAATATTAGTTGCATTTTCAGTTGAATTTGGGGAAACCACTTTAAGCATTCATTGTGTTGAACTATCTCAATTGCTTTTGTTTGATATATTCATTGCAAAAAGCTGAAAGTATGTAAACTTAATTTGCAATGGGGGTTGAATACTTTTTATTACAACTGTATTAAGTGTATAGGGTCCTTTTATATGCGAGAGGCCCTGACTGTGAATGCTATTCTTGTGGCTTATCACATGCTATTGTCAGATTTACTCTAGGCAAACCACCATAAATCTAACTGTTTATTTTATAAATGAAACTTGAATCCTGGCATAGTTTCTAATCTAATAAGTAACATCAAAGGTCAGGATCAAACAGACAGCAACATATGGCTTTTATGAAAACATGGGTTTGTTTTGAATGAGAGCAATGATTTACACTGTTAATTAATGCTCATTAAAAAAATGATTCGTTTGTATGAAAAATGAAATTTAAACATTTTAATGCAAAGTGACCTGCTATGCCATCATGAAGTGAAAGTTCATGAAGTGCCATCATTATTCCCATCAATCATTGTAGGATACGAATATCCATTTTGCTATCTATCCTAGCTGTTCATATAAGTGTTAATTTGAACCAAGAATAAATCTGACACTGTATCTCTGATTCTCGGAAATAAAATTATCTAAAATCCTAGTTACAGGAAAAGTACTGATTTCGAAATGTTCTTGTTAATTGTCCAAGATTTTGGTATTCGTAAATATCTGTTATATAACGAAAGATTTAACTAGAAACAGCTGTTTATAACTTGTGAAAAATAATCTATGTAATTTATGCTCATAGCCCCTACCAACATGAAAATGGGGTATAAATATAACTGACGTATAATAAAATTTGAATTGGTTATTGAACACGTCTCTGCTATTCATTTCCAATTTCCAGAGCTCTGAATGAGTTGGCTAATATCCATCATCCACAAAGGGCCCGGACTGATTTTATCCCCTACAATCATCTCTTTTTTTCGTGCCAAGGATGGAACTCAGAACAAATTAACTATACCATCTATTGTCCAGTTTGTTTGATTGTGATATGTCTATATGGCACTTTGGGGTTACAAAATTCAAACAACCTGTTGATGGCTCAAACTTTAGATTAAATTCTTCTAAGAAAAAAATGAAATTTAATATTGAATTTCAAAATTAACCCTAACAAGGTGTATCAGATACCGGAGTATATCTAATTGGTGGAGATAATATCACGAAGCAACACTGTAATTAATATTATGTTCTAAAACCATTGGAGTTCTCATTTTTACCTTTTGTCTCCACATGAACAATTCAAACTAATCTACTTGGAAATCACGGGTAGAAGGGCAGACACCACCTATGCTGATTACCCCAGGGATAAGAGTTATTTAGGTCTTTATCATGTACACTCTTGCCAAGAGATCGATGAGCATGACTGTTACATTGTATTCTGATGCAACATTAATCCCATTAAAGACTAATATATCTCTTCCCTCGTTAGATTGCAAAGGGCAGACAGCTTTTGAAATAGTGGTGCCTATTTTTTTTTAAATGTTTTAATGCTGTTGAAATAGGAAGCTATTGTATGATGAATGGTAGTCTGGGTGTGGATCTTAGGAAGGGGGTGGAAAGAACCAATTGGAGGCAATTTTTGGTTGCATTAAAGATTTCAGAAGATTGGACATTCAAGTTCAAAAACATTCAGCACCACTGTCTGAAAGGATTACTCCATGCATCATAACCATTATAGCCTGATATAGTTGTTAGGATGCAATGGATGCCCTGGCACCATACTCTGGTAATTGTAAATTTGTTTAAGCATGCGTGGGATAGGCATAAGGCTATCCTAACTATAAGATAAGGCCAGGGACTAATGAAAGTATTTAGAAAACTGGGCAGACTAGATGGGCCGAATAGTTCTTATCTGCCGTCACATTCTATGTTTCTATGTTTCTATGGACAAACCATTTTGCAACAGTCTGCCCTCTTACCTGGATATTTTGGATTGTAAAACAAATGTGTGATTTACATCTAGTTTCAATATCTGAAGGCTAAAACTAATTCATTTGATGGCCTAGAGATATTATACCATTATTATCTCCACACTAGAACAATGCACTTTGGAATCAAAGAAATAAAGCAGTAGGATGTAAAAAAATGAGTTAAAAGAGAAGCCTTAGGTGTAAGCACCAAATAGAATTTAGGTCCGGTAACTGTTGCCAGTCATGATATGCATTACAAATAAATGACAGCATCAAACTTGTATGCTTTCCATTTGGATAGGATGGATCTTCACATGAAGAAGTCCATATAATGAGAATTTCTGTCCATGTGCTACTGATAAAACTGATCTTTGTTTAATAACTAGACCAATGTACTTTGGAATTAAAGAAAAAGAAAAACACTACAAAGTCCCCAAGTTAGAAGAGGAGTCCCAGGTGTCAGCATGAGAGGGATTTAAAACCAGTAACTGCTCTCTGTCATGATACACATAACATATATATATATATATGACAGAATCAGCCTTCGACAAAATTCTATATTTGCTCCAGTCGGTATAAGAAGATTTTTGTAGTGCAAGGCTCGTGTCCATGTGCCACTGATAACACTGATCTTTATTTTATATTTGAAAACTCAAAAATCCACATTGTTTCATAAATATATGTGAGACACAATACATCTGTATATGCCAGTTCTTCAGGCTTTCAGAGCAATCCAGATAAAGGTAAGGATACAAACAACAGGAAGATCTGCCAACAAAATTATACTATAAACACATATTAACAACTCACAAGTTTATATATTACTATCAATAAATATTAATCAAATGTCTTTACTATTGTATGAAATTATGTGTCTATACAAATAATAATGAGGGACATTCTTTATTTTGTCCTGAAATTGGCATTCATGTATTCCCTAAAAAGCAATTTTAAATCATCTTGGGTTTTTAAAATGCATTTTAGTGAATATATGAATGTCAATTTCAGGACAAATTAAAGAATGTCCCTCAAATAGAAATAGTCATGCTATAGTTATTTTGACCACTTAGGGCAAATTAAAATTGTATTTTTATTTTTGTGGTTCAGCAGGTGTGAGGCTTTCATGCAACTACATTTTATCTTATTTCAATTCAATTTTATAAAGTCAGGTTTTCACATTATATGTTTCATATTTGTTAAAGTACATATAGTCATGATGATATGATCAAATGCTCCTTTGAACAGTGAATTTCATTGCATAGGCTGATTTGCAACAGCTTTGACTACAATTCAGGAGGAGAAGTATTCCTTCAGTTTTGTATTCTCTACTGAATATCCCTCGTGTTTTATGGTTTTGTTTTTTTTTTACATACTGTGATGCTTTGTTTAGACAAAGATTCAAGATGCCAGTGATGTGGATAGTTTTTCAAAAGGAAGAAAAAAAAACTACAAATAACTGAAATTATGAGCATTATCTAATATCAAACAATAATCTGTTTAGTCATAGTTACAAATTGATCATTTTCTAAACAGTGAATTGAGATGAGTTTACAACTGGCTGTCTACATTTTGTAATATTTGAATTATTTTAAAATAATTCCAGGTAAACCAAAACCAAAAATCTCTATCACTGACACGTGCACATCCTAACCACCATACTTTGAGAGCGCCTTTAAACTCATATAGCCAGGGATGGACTGAAAGCCTTCTGGGCCACTGGGAAAAATCACCTCTTGGGCCCCTTAAATATATATTTTTTTGTGTATGGGGTAATGAGAGGACATATAATTAAAAGTATGTTGTTTGATAAGGACAAAAGATGAGAGGTTAGACCTGGAATAAAGAGGGCCCACCTGATATATTCATTTGAATGATAAAGCGTACGGTGGGAGGGGAACTTCCGATATGGTGACGCCAGGTAAGCAGGGGTTTAAATAGGACAAATACCCCTCCCACAATTTCAGGCATATGCCTTCCACTTGTGTATTGGGTATAATTAAAAGTATGTAGTTTGATAAGGACAAAAGTCAGTTGAGGTGAGTCGAAACTGACGAGAGGTTAGACCTGCAAAAAAGGGCAAAAATATGAAACAAGTTTAATTATTTTCACAATTAACAATCCTTTAGTCCTATTAGTGAAAGCTAGTGCGATTTCTTTTCTGGGTTAGGAATGTTCCTATTGTATGCAGACGATTCCATATTCCTAATTATGTGTGACGGAACATGACCACTAGAGGCTTTTGTTGCTGTTCCGAAATGGAATGAGTGGCCTGATCAGGAGGTTGGATTAAGGCCTGGGTGGAGTATTAATGTACAAAATAAAAAATTATATAGTGGTAAGTGGTTTACCTTGTAAAGTTAGTAAGGGGTAGTTACGGACCCGGCTAACCTGGTCTTTGAATACTGAATCTAAAATTTGAATCGGGCGCCATTTAGAAAAATAGAATACTATGGGATTTCTACTGAACAGCCTGACTGATATGTTTTGGTATGAGGAATATATAGAATGTAATGATCATTGCTCTTTTTGAATTCTTCGCTTAAGGCATGAGTGAAGGTCGGATGCTTTCCAACAGTAAAATTATTTTTGGCCTCAAGAAACTGTAAAAAGCCAAGTAGACTGCTGACTTAATTAATGTAATTGGTAGGGTTATTAAAGGGATGTTTATCGGTCAATGTGGAAATTCCCCTGAAGATTTTACTATCTATAGGGAGTCTTTGGATGGTCTGTGGAGTTTTGTACTCTGAATACATCTCAGCACACCTTTACCGGATAAGAAGACCACATGGGAGTTTGTTGGGGTATAGTGTCAACATGTAATGTTAAATTCCTGTTAATTATAGTTTAATTGTATTGTAGGCTAGTTTCAAAGATATGTGGCAAAAAGTTGTGAAAGCAACCATATTCAATTGAAACACATTTTTTATATTGAAATCACACACCACTTTCTCAAATATACTATAAGCTGTAGCGTAAGCTTCCTTAGTGTTGGTAGACAAATATGCCTGCGTAAGTGATAAAACTCCGACTTAAAAAAACTTAGGTCTTTGAACTACAGAGGATCTCTGGGCTGAAAATTCACTGTTGGATGGTGTCTGAAAACTCCTGTAAACGTGAACATGACAGAGCAACAGCTGCGTTATTCAGAACACCCAGTACATGGATGCAGTGTAATGAGAACTGTAGTTTAGCTGCTAACTTTGTCAGTTTCTTATTAAATTTATGATATTAAAAGATTTTTGACTGGCCTTTATAATGATGTTGCAAGCTTCCACGTTTGCAGAAAATATTTAACTGCTTTCCTTTACCACTCCTTATCCCATATATGTGCTGTTACTATTATAGGAAAGACAAGGTATTGTCATGCATGAAAAAGGGCATTCATTCTCGGGATGATAATATAATTTTGCCTCTTTATAAATCACTAATAAGAGCACATATTGAATATGCTGTGCAAAAGAAGGATATCATGGCACTAGAAAAAGTGCAGAGGCGCGCTACAAAATTAATAAAAGGAATGGAACATATCAGCTATGGAGAAAGGTTAACAAATTTAAACCTATTTAGTTTAGAAAAACCTCGCCTGAGAGAGGATATGATAACATTATGCAAATATATTCAGGACCAATACAAACCATTGTGTGGAAATCTATTCACAAACCGGACTTTACATAGGACACGAGGCCATGCGTTTAGACTGGAAATAAGAAGATTTCGTCTAAGGCAAAGGAAAGTTTTTTTTTTTTTACTGTAAGAACAATAAGGATGTGGAATTCTCTGTCTGATGAAGTGGTTTTATCAGAGTCCATGTTCAAACAGCAACTAGATGCATACTTGCAAAAACAGAATATTCAAGAATATAATTTTTCAATGTAGGGTTATAGCTGCTTGATCCAAGGATAAATCTGACTGCCATTCTGGGGTCAAGAAGGATTTTTTCCCCCTAGTTTGTTGCAAAATTGGAAGTGCTTCAAACTGTTATTTTTGCCTTCTTTTGGATCGACAGCAAAAAACAAATGTGAGGAAGGCTAAACTTGATGGACGCAAGTCTCTTTTCAGCTATGTAAAAAATGATTCCAGGTTAAGTTTCAGAATATATTATGCCTTTTGAAATACCCTGGGATGTCTTCTTTAAGAAATCATATGCCTTTATTGGGTAGTTGGAATATGTAGCCTGCTCAAGTGCTCCAAAGTGGGACATGGGCGCATCAAAACCCTCCATGAAATTTCACACTTAAAAACCAGAACTTGTCATGACTATTTTACAGCACTGTAACTTCAAAAAATAGTATCTAGGTCATACATTGGGCATATTGTTTTACTCAGAAGATAAAACTGAGCATAATTTGGGAGATTTTATGACAGTGGTACATATCAAGTGTAAGAAATACTCTTGATTTGAAATGCAACATGTATGTAAAATTGCAATCCTCTCTCCCCCCCCCCCCCCCACCACAAACATTGACATAAATTGGTGAAAAAATGGTGACAAGTTAAGGCACAATATACACCATATGAGATAACCTGGGGTGTCTGCTTTATCAAATGGAACCCCTTCGTGTGGTTATTTGAACAATAAAACTGCTATTATACCCCAAAATGAGACATAAGCCCATCATTTCCATCTATGAAAATTCTAATTATAGAAACTGAAATAGTCTCTTATATGGCATTGTAACTTTACAGAATATTGCCAAAGGCATAAATTGGGGGTATCTTTATACTCAGCAGATGTAGCTGAAAACAATATGGGGTTCTGTGCAGGAATAGCACACACCAGCTTTACGAAATACACATTACAAAAACCTTGTGATATGTGTATATGCCTGAATAGAGAAAAAACACAATTTTACTCCAATATTTAGCAGAGATTGACAATGCTAAAGTCTCTTTTCAGCTATGTAAAAAATGATTCCAGGTTAAGTTTCAGAATATATTATGCCTTTTGAAATACCCTGGGATGTCTTCTTTAAGAAATCATATGCCTTTATTGGGTAGTTGGAATATGTAGCCTGCTCAAGTGCTCCAAAGTGGGACATGGGCGCATCAAAACCCTCCATGAAATTTCACACTTAAAAACCAGAACTTGTCATGACTATTTTACAGCACTGTAACTTCAAAAAATAATATCTAGGTCATACATTGGGCATATTGTTTTACTCAGAAGATAAAACTGAGCATAATTTGGGAGATTTTATGACAGTGGTACATATCAAGTGTAAGAAATACTCTTGAATTGAAATGCAACATGTATGTAAAATTGCAATCCTCTCCCCCCCCCCCCCACCACCACAAACATTGACATAAATTGGTGAAAAAATGGTGACAAGTTAAGGCACAATATACACCATATGAGATAACCTGGGGTGTCTGCTTTATCAAATGGAACCCCTTCGTGTGGTTATTTGAACAATAAAACTGCTATAATACCCCAAAATGAGACATAAGCCCATCATTTCCATCTATGAAAATTCTAATTATAGAAACTGAAATAGTCTCTTATATGGCATTGTAACTTTACAGAATATTGCCAAAGGCATAACTTGGGGGTATCTTTATACTCAGCAGATGTAGCTGAAAACAATATGGGGTTCTGTGCAGGAATAGCACACACCAGCTTTACGAAATACACATTACAAAAAACTTGTTATATGTGTATATGCCTGAATAGAGAAAAAACACAATTTTACTCCAATATTTAGCAGAGATTGACAATGAAATGGCTTCGTACAAAGTGTCAAAATAACCTTAGGTAAATAGCCTGTGTTGTCTAAATTTTTTTTATAAATATATACCTTTGTGTGGCAATTTTGTTTTCTGTAATGGCCACTGAACTTACAAGACTTAAATACTAACTTCTAAAATTGTTTCTCATTGAAATTTTATTTTAGTCTTTTTATTATGTGACCTGTTACTTTGAAAATAAGCTGAAATCCTATACATAGTATGCACTCTATAAATCAAGATACATAAATTAATTTAGTTTGAATTACTTTTGCTAAGCTGGACATAATATGCACACACTATTATTGCCAAAACTGTGAAAAAAAAATGTTTGTTTTTTTTCCATATTTGGCATTTTTTTTTTAATAATTAATGAGAATGTATCTATGTATATGTGACATCAAATTAAATCAATTTTTGCCCTCTAAAAATAGTATATCATATGTGTTGGTGCAATAAATGAGAGAGATGCAAAACTTGGAAATATGCACTATCCCATTATATTTTATATATTTTATTTGAATTTTTTAAAGTATTGTGATAACATATGTGTTATATGAAAAGTACATGTTATGCCACTATATCTTATGTTATCTTTGCTTTCTGTTGTATAACATTTTACAAAATTTAAGTCAATATAAACAAGTTGCAAAATAACTTGTAGGAGAGGTTTTGGGTTATGGCTGTTTTTTCATATTTTCCATAACCTTGTTTGGTGATCAAACTTTATAAAATCGCTTTCTCTCTTTAAACTTTAATTTCAAATTCCTACCTACTTTGCATGGCAGTAATATGCAAATCAATGTTTAATGTAATGTATTTTCCACAAATCCATGTTTAATGTAATGTATTTTCCACAAATCCATGTTTATAGTATTATGGTGAAATAGAAATTAGAAAGCAATGTGTATAAGTCTGATAACGTTAGATGTGTTTACAAGTATATAATTAAACAAGTATACAATTTTGTGCCTCTCATACTGTATCTTTGTAAACCTTAGAACTAGGAATGCAGTGTTTGAATCCTGGTCAGACCACCTCACTAGTAAGTGTCCCTTGGCCAGACACCTAAATATATATATATATATATAGCCACTTATCTCAAATTCTCATAGATTCCAAACTAATTTGCGCATGACTTTCTTTACCTCTAAATATCACCCTCGTATAATTGTAAAGCACTGTGTGATATGTTGGCTTCATAAATGCTAATAAATTTGCTAAAGCCCTTTGCATAAACCCCAGTGCTTAGAGTCAGACTTCTGCATTTTGGGTCAAACATGTTTTTTTCTAAAGTGTGAATTCTCAGTACGTGAGCAGGTTTTGAAAAGTTATCATTGTATAACATTAGCAATACTCATGTGAAGACCAGTTAGTGACTAAGCCTACATGGGAGAGTGGTCTGCAAAGGGGTTCCATTTCGTAAAAGTTGAATTAAACGTGGGTTTGCAGTATTTACCATTTGGATGTCCCACTTATATTTGTTCTCTTATAATCTTCTGCAGAAATGGGGAAATGTATTTCACTGGTCTCTGAAAGCTGCTTATTTATTTTGTGTACTTTTATATTTCAATAATTACTTATAAAGAAGATTAGATGTAATAACTCACATATTTATCTTTCAGGTTCAGTGGAACTACCAAGATCTATTTCAAGCACTTCAAGAACATATTTTAGAAGTTTAAAATATTTTATAACATCTCACAGCAAAATAATTGCAACTGTGGTTATTATAGTTATTTATATATACTTTACGCATTCCTTATTGGTAACACCAGAAGTCTAGATTATGTAGAAAGATTTGAGGCATTAAAGAACCCTGTTGCCTTTTACCAGATAAATGTTATATTACATAGAAATGATTCTGGACAAATATGAAATCTGAAATTAAACACAATGTAACGGAGTTCACCATTCTATGCTTTTCTGATATCAAAGAGCTCCAAATCCCAATTTTCTTAATATTTCTATTCATATACAGCATCATTATTGGTGGCAATGGAACCATTTTTTGTCTTATTCTGAGAGATACTAATCTTCACACTCCTATGTACATATTTTTGATGATGCTTTCACTTATTGACATCTCCAGTACATCAAATATAATAATGAATATGCTATATATGCTCCTTAGACAACATAAGACCATTTCATTCCAGGGATGTATAACTCAAATGTACATATACTTATCCCTGACATGTATGGTCTTCTTCTTGCTTGGTGCAATGGCCTATGATCGGTATGTGGCAATTTGTCACCCTCTTCATTATTTTATTATGATGAGCAGGACACACTGTTGTGCGTTCATTATTATGACTTGGATTCTTGGTTTTCTTGTCCCTTTGGGTCATATACATTTTATATCTAAGTTTTACTATTGTACTTCTCATATTATTGACCATTTCTTCTGTGATATCGCAGCAATAATTAAACTCTCCTGCAGTGACTCATCCATTGTAGAGATGTTAACTTATATTGCTGAGATATTAATATTTTTTCCAGACTTCTTGCTTATTTTAATATCGTATATATTTATTATCTCCAACATTGTGAAAATAAAATCCATAGAAGGACAATGTAAAGCTTTTTCTACCTGCAGCTCACATTTGACTTGTGTTGCTATGTTCTACGGGACTGCACTATGTTTGTATTTCAGACCCCCATCAAGCTATTCTCCAAAACAGGACAAATTTTTTGCTCTTCTCAATGTAGTTGTGATTCCTATGCTGAATCCTCTCATTTATAGTCTCAGAAATCAAGAAGTTAAAACTTCTTTAAGAAAACTTATAAACCAGATGATACTACTAGCTAAAACCAGCTATAGTATACAGAAGTGACAGGCACCACAAAACACAAGTCAGGGCAAAACCACTACAATGAGAGGCATATTAAAGAAAGAAGGAGCAGAAGTAGCAACATTATTAATTTATTTTTCATTTATTTTTTTTATTTTAATCAGGTGAGTGAACAAGGAGATGATCACCACCACCACAGTTTAGAATACAAGCTTAAAAAAGCCTGCCACATTAAGTGTAGGCATGGTTTACTTGTGACTATAACAAAGAGAAATAAAATATGGGGTGGGACAGCGCTACAGTACTGATCACAGAAGTTAAAGGAGCTGCACACCTGAGGGGAAGGGCAACCCTCAAACCCTTCAATAAATCTGGAAACAGGAAACAACAAAAATACAGGGTGCGCTAGGTGGAATGGGAGGTAATAAAAACAAGTCTCTGAAAATACACAGGGGGGTCTTGGGTAGGTCTTCTTTGGTTCTGGATGGGATCCTCAGTAGTTGATATGAAAAACAAAATTAGACAAAAAGGAAGACCAATAGTGCACAACCATTGAGGATAGTGTCACGGACAACACAGAAGAGACAAATGCCAACTCACAATCAGTAGAGCTATGCCCAGCTTTAGGTAAAACAGCATACTGTGGTATTTGAAACTTCCCACATGTAGGATATAGCTGGACAATAGGTGATTCTTCAATACTTTGTACAACGACTCGAATGCGTATCAGCATATACAAAACATAAAAGGAAAAAAAACGGACCAATGGTCTTAAAATACTTTAATAATAACAAATCAGTAAAAACACATGTTTTTTACTGATGTGTTATTATTAAAGTATTTTAAGACTACCTATATTCTTATGGTCAGTCCTTTTACTTTTATTTTTTACTACTTTTATCCTGGCTGTTTTCTACTGTTTTAAATATCCAGTACTACAAAGAAATCCTTAGGTGGGGATTATTCCACTCACGCCTGGTTCATAGAGCAGTGTGGCTGCTCTATTTATTGTAAGTACGTTTCATTTTTATCTTTTGCACTATTTGATTTACTGAGAACACTATGGGCCCTTTTTTGTGCTTCTGTCTTTCATAAATCCTGCACTCCATACATCACAAGAAGGATATCCTACATGTGGGGAGTTTAAATACCACTGCATGCTGTTTTACTCAGAGCTGGTTATAGCTCTTTTCACTGTAAGTTAGCACTCTTAGGACTTCAGTGTTTGTCTGTAGCTGCAGGTGCCATACGTTATTGTACCATTGGTCCGTTTTTTTTTCCTTTTATGTTTTTTATATGCTGATACGCATTTGAGTCTTTGTACAAAGTATTGAAGAATCACCTATTGTCCAGCTATATCCTACATGTGGGGAGTTTCAAATACTACTGTATGCTGTTTTACCTAGAGCTGGGCATAGCTCTACTGATTGTGAGTTGGCATTTGTCTCTTCTGTGTTGTCCGTGACACTATCCTCAATGGTTGTGCACTATTGGTCTTCCTTTTTGTCTAATTTTGTTTTTCATATCAACTACTGAGGATCCCATCCAGAACCAAAGAAGACCTACCCAAGACCCCCCTGTGTATTTTCAGAGACTTGTTTTTATTACCTCCCATTCCACCTAGCGCACCCTGTATTTTTGTTGTTTCATGGTTTACTTGTGTAGTAAACTTTAGCCTTCCTATGTGTATTAATGAGGGAAGATGTTTATACTTTACAAAGCACAAGCAGTGGCACAGAAGCCCACTACAAACCAAACAATCCATCTCATAACAGAAATAAAATAAGAAATATATCACAAATCAGTAAAACAATAGAGCAGCGTTATTAATTTGTTTTTAATTTAACAGATGATGAGGGGTCTTATTGTTCCTGTCCAACCTGGCTCTTTTAACTACTGGCAGTGTCCTCACCATCCCCCTGCTCTGCCTAAGGGTGATGGTAGTCATGTCTCACTACGCTAGTTTTAGTTTTTATGTATGTGCAGCAGATATCAAATTTGGCACATAGCCTAAAGAATGTGTGTTGCATGATGTGTTCCCGCAGAAACTTGGGAACCCTACCAACAGATAACACCCAGAAGAGTGATCACAGGATACAATATGAAAATAGTTAGAAATGCTTTTTTGACATAAAGCCTTTTTTGTCTAAACTACATAAATAACCTTACTCTTGCAATAAAGACTTAGAATCGTCTTTATACCGACTTGCTGTCTGTGTGTTAAACTATTTATTCTGGCCCGTAACCTATGCATGCTAATCTGGAACTGTAAATCATGCAGAAGTCAGGATTTCGCTGACAGAGACAGCGCTGAAGGTAGATTGTGACAACTACACAGACACAGCCAAAGTAGACCTGCTGTCTTCCCTAGTACTTTCTTGTTCTGCTTTTTTTAGTACTACTTTAATGCAGACTTGTGATATCTTTGCAGATGTTGCTTAATAACAGGACTAGTGAGATGATTCCTCAGTGGCCCTCTACTCACATCCTTAAACCCACAATTTGTGGTTTGCAAGGTGACCTTCTTGGGGGCAGTCAAAGTGATTTGAAACTTTGCTTTGTTCATGCAATGCAGTACTCTCAACCCTTGCCTTGCATCTGCTGAAGAATAGTTCAACACAAGTTCAACACAAATTCAACTGAAAATGCAAATTATAATGACTTCTCCATTCTCAGAATTATTCAACCACCTGTATAGAATCCCTCACAACAGCACAAATATGCATAACAGGTGATGACTAAAGCACACTTAATTAATCAAGGGCTTCATTAGTTGCACAGGTGTATTTGAGCTGGAACACTTGATATAGAGGTTTGTTGAATATCACGTTTGACTGCATGTTAGAAATATGGTCCATACAATAAAAGAAGAGATCATCGCCCTTCACAAACAAGGCAAATAATCCCCCCAAAATAGAAAAGGCACTAAATGTTCCAAGAAACACAGTTGGACGCATCAGCAATGTATGTACAAGGAAGCTTGGGTAGTACTTTCCAGGGGCCGGCAAAAAACCGCCCCCTTAATGCTCCAGCAGATCCCTTGTAATCCTCGTATCCTGGGGAGCCCAAGAGCTGGATGTCTGGCCACCTTGAGCCCCACAATGCGGGCAGCAGCTATTATTGCGCGCTCCGCTTTATGATGCCCGATGCGAGTGTGTGTGTGTATTATTGTATATCAGTGTATCTGAAAGTGTGTGCCTGTCAGTGAGTGTGTGTGTCTGTCAGTGAATGTGTGTGTTGGTTAAAGAGTGTGTATGCTAATTACTGCATCTTTCAGTGAGTTTATGTCAGTGCTTGCATCAGTGAGGAAGTGTCTGTCAGTAAAAGTGATTGTCAGTCAAAGTGCCTGTCAGTCAAAGTGCTTCCTTTAACAGGAAGAGGTGAGTCCTTGACAGGAAGGGGTGGGGCAAATTATATCTCGGAGTTGCCCAAGCTTCGGCATACCTAGGGCCAAAATACACCACTGGGAAGCTTAGTTTGAAAGATCAAAGTTGAAGAAACACTGGCTACACTACCTGGATGGGGCAGAAAAAATAAGCTATCTCTGGCTGCAACCAGAATGATCCCAATTGTACCTCTAATTCCTCTAAGTCTTGGTTGCAGATGAATTCCTACAGTGGAACTCAGAAAAAATAACTATCATCTATTGTCCAGTTTGTTTGATTGTGATATGTGTATATGGCACTTTAGGGTTACAAAATTCGAACAACCCATTGATGGCTCAAAATGTAGATGAAATTCTTCTAAGAAAAAAAATGAATTTAATATTGAATTTGAAAATTAACCCTTACAAGGTGTATCAGATACCGGAGTATATCTGTTGTTGGAGATAATATCACGGAGCAGCACTGGAAGTAATATTATGTTATAAAACCATTGGAGTCCTCCTTTTTACCTTTTGTCTCCACATGTACAATCCGAATTAATCTTCTCGGAAATCACGAGTAGAAGGGCAGTCACCACCTATGCTGATTACCCCGGGGATAAGAGTTATTTAGGTCTATACCACGTACACTGGTGCCAAGAGATCGACAAGCATGACTGCTACATTGTATTCTGATGCAACTTTAATCCCATTAAAGACTAATATATCTCTTCCGTCGGCTGATTACAAAGGGCAATCAGCTTTTAAAATATTGGTGCTTATTTATGAACTGTTTTAATGCTGTTGAAATAGGAAGCAGACATGTAAGATGAATGGTAGTCTGGGTGTGGATCTTAGGAAGGGGTGGAAAGAACCAATTTGGGAAAATTTTGGTTGCATTATAGATTTCTGAAGATTGGGCATACAAGTACAAAAACATTCAACACCACTGTCTGAAAGTATTACTCCATGCATCGTAACCATTATAGCTTTTTATAGTTGTTAGGATGCAAGGGATGCCCTGGCACCATACCCTGGTAATTGGACAAACCATTTTACAACAGTCTGCCCTCTTACCTGGATATTTTGGATTGTAAAACAAATGTGTGATTTACATCTAGTTTCAATATCTGAAGGCTAAAACTAATTCATTTGATGGCCTAGAGATATTAAACCATTATTATCTCCACACTAGAACAATGCACTTTGGAATAAAAAAAAAAAAAGCAGTAGGATGTAAAAAATGAGTTAAAAGAGAAGCCTTAGGTGTATGCACCAAATAGAATTTAGGTCAGGTAATTGTTGCCAGTCATGATATGCATTAAAATAAATGACAGCATCAAACTTGTATGCTTTCCATTTGGATAGGATGGATCTTCACATGAAGAAGTCCATATAATGAGAATTTATGCCCATGTGCTACTGATAAAATTGATATTTGTTTAATAACTAGACCAATGTACTTTGGAATTAAAGAAAAAGAAAAAACACTACAATGTCCCCAAGTTACAAGAGGAGTCCCATGAGTCAGCATGAGAGGGATTTCAAACCAGAAACTGTTATCCGTCATGATGCACCTAACATATAAATAGCACAGCATTAGCCTAGGCAAATTCCAGTCCATTTGGATAGGCAGGATCTTTACATGATGAAGTCCATTTAATGAAGATTTTTGCAGTGCGAGGCTCGTGTCCATGTGCCACTGATAACACTGATCTTTATTTTGTATTTGATAACTCAAAAATCAACATTGTTTCATAAATATATGTGAGACACAATACATCTGCATATGTCAGTTCTTAAGGCTTTCAGAGAAATCCAGATAAAGGTAAGGATACAAACAATAGGAAAATCTGCCAACAAAACTATACTATAAACAAATATTAACAACAACTCACAAGTTTATACACAATATTACTATCAATAAATATTAATCAAATGTCTTTACTATTGTATGAATGTATTTGTCTATACAAATAATAATGAGGGACATTCTTTATTTTGTCCTGAAATTGGCATTCATGTATTCACTAAAAAGCAATTTTAAAACATCTTGGGTTTTTGAAATGCATTTTAGTGAATATATGAATGTCAAATTCAGGACAAATTAAAGAATGTCCCTCAGATGGAAATAGTCCTGTTACAGTTATTTTGACCACTTAGGGCAAATCAAAATTGTTTTTTTATTTTTGTGGTTCTGCAGGTGTGAGGCTTTCATGCAAGTACATTTCATCTTATTTCAATTACATTTTATAAAGTAAGGTTTTCAGATTATATGTTTCCTATTTGTTAAAGTACATATAGTCATGATGATATGATCAAATGCTCCTTTGAATTGTGAAATTCATTGCATAGGCTGATTTGCAACAGCTTTGACTACAACTGAGGAGGAGAAGTATTCCTTTAGTTTTGAATACTCTACTGAATATCCCTCGTGGTTTATGGTTTTTTTTTTTTTACATACTGTGATGCTTTGTTTAGACAAAGTTTCCAGATGCCAGTCATGTGGATAGTTTTTCAAAAGGAAGGAAAATAACAAACTACAAATAACTGAAATTATAATAACTGAAATTATGAGCATTATCTAATATCAAACAATAATCTGTTTAGTCATAGTTACAAATCGATCATTTTCTAAACAGTGAATTGAGATGAGTTTACAACTGACTGTCTACATTTTGTAATGTTTCAATGATTTTCAAATAATTGCAGGTAAACCAAATCCAAAAATCTCTATCACTGACACGCGCACTTCCTAACCACCATACTTTGAGAGCGCCTTTAAACTCATCTAGCCAGGGACGGACTGAAAGCCTTCTGGGCCCCTGGGAAAAATCACCTTGTGGGCCCCTTAAATATATATTTATTTGCGTATGGGGTAATGAGAGGACATATAATTAAAAGTATGTAGTTTGATAAGGACAAAAGACGAGAGGTTAGACCTGGAATAAAGAGGGCCCACCTGATATATTAATATGAATAATAAAGGGTGAGGTGGGAGGGGAACATCCGAAACGGCAACGACAGGTAAGCAGGGGTTTAAAAGGACAAATAACCCCTCCCACAATTTCAGGCATATGCCTTCCACTTGTGTATTGGGTAATGAGAGGACGTATAATTAAAAGTATGTAGTTTGATAAGGACACAAGTCGGTTGAGGTGTGCCGAAACCGACGAGAGGTTAGACCTGCAAAGAAGAGGGCAAAAAATATAAAACAAGTTTAATTATTTTCACAATTAACAATCATTTAGTCCTATTAGTGAAAGCTAGTGCGATTTCTTTTCTGGGTTAGGAATGTTCCTATTGTATGCAGACGATTCCATATTCCTAATTATGCGTGACAGAATATGACCACTAGAGGCTTTTGTTGCTGTTCCGAAATGGAATGAGTGGCCCAAGCAGGAGGCCTGGGTGGAGTATTAATGTACAAAACAAAAAATAATATAGTGGTAAGTGGTTTTCCTTGTAAAGATAATAAGGGGTAGTTAGGGACCCAGCTAACCTGGTCTTTGAATACTGAGTCTAAAATTTGAATAGGGCGCCATTTAGAAAAAAAAGAATAGTATGGGATTTCTACTGAAGGGCCTGACTGATATGTTTTGGTATGAGGAATATATAGAATGTAATGATCATTGCTTTCTTTGAATTCTTTGCTTAAGGCATGAGTGAAGGTTGGATGCTTTCCAACAGTAAAATTATTTTTGGCCTCAAGAAACTGTAAAAAGCCAAGTAGACTGCTGACTTAATTATTGTAATTGGTAGGGTTATTAAAGGGATGTTTATCGGTTAATGTGGAGATTCCCCGGAAGATTTTACTATCTATAGGAAGTCTTTGGATGGTCTGTGGAGTTTTGTTCTCTGAATACATCTCACACCTTTACCGGATAAGAAGACAAAATGGGAGTTTGTTGGGGTATAGTGTCAACATGTAATGTTAAATTCCTGTTAATTATAGTTTAATTGTATTGTAGGCTAGTTTCAAAGATATGTGGCAAAAAGTTGTGAAAGCAACCATATTCAATTGAAACACATTTTTTATATTGAAATCACTATATACTATAAGCTGTAGCGTAAGCTTCCTTAGTGTTGGTAGACAAATATGCCTGCGTAAGTGATAAAACTCCGACTTTATAAAACTTAAGGCATGATTAGGTCTTTGAACTGCAGAGGATCTCTGTGCTGAATATTCACTGTTGGATGGTGTCTGAAAACGCCTGTAAACTTGAACATAACAGAGCAACAGCTGCGTTAATTAGAACACCCGGTACATGGATGCAGTGTAATGAGTTCTGTAGTTTAGCTGCTAACTCCGTCAGTTTCTTATTAAATTCATGATTTTGAGAGATCTTTGACCTTTGGCCTTTATAATGATGTTGCAAGCTGCCACGTTAGCAGAAAACATCTAACTGCTTTCCTTTACCACTCGTTATCCCATATATATGTGCTGTTACTATTATAGGAAAGACAAGGTATTGTCATGCATAAAAAAGGGCATTAATTCTCGGGATGAGAATATAATTTTGCCTCTTTATAAATCACTAATAAGACCATATCTTTAATATGATGTGCAATTTTGGGCACCTGTTCTAAAGAAGGATATTATGGCACTAGAAAAAGTGCAGAGGTGGGCTACAAAATTAATAAAAGGAATGTAATATATCAGCTATGAAGAAAGGTTAACACATTTAAACGTCTTTAGTTTAGAAAAATGTCACCTGAGAGGGGATAGGATAACATTATACAAATATATTTGGGGCCAATACAAACCATTGTGTGGAAATCTATTCCCATACCAGACTTTACATAGGACACGAGGTCATGCGTTTAGACTGGAAGAAAGAAGATTTTGTCTAAGGCAAAGGAAAGGTTTTTTTTTACTGTAAGAACAATAAGGATGTGAAATTCTCTGCCTGGAGAAGTGGTTTTATCAGAGTCCATACAGATGTTCAAACAGCAACTAGATGCATACTTGCAAAAACAGAATATTCAAGGATATAATTTTTCAATGTAGGGTATAGCTGCTTGATCCAAGGATAAATCTGACTGCCATTCTGGGGTCAAGAAGGACATTTTTTTTCTAGTTTGTTGCAAAATTGGAAGTGCTTCAAACTGGTTTTTTTAGCCTTCTTTTTGGATCTCTTTCCAGCTATGTCACTATGCAACACTTGGTACAGGCTAACAGAAAAACGATTCCATGATAAGGTTCAAAATATATTGTGCCTTTTGAAATACCCTGGGATGTCTTCATTAAGAAATCGTATGCCTTTATTGGGTAGTTGGAATATGTAGCCTGTTCAAGTGCTCCAAAGTGGGACATGGACGCATCAAAACCCTTCATGAAATTTCACACTTAAAAACCTGAACTTATCATGACTATTTTACAGCACTCTAACTTTAAAAATAGTATCTAGGTCATACATTGGGCATATTGTTTTACTCAGAAGATACAACTGAGCATAATTTGGGGGATTTTTTTTACAGTGGTACATATCAAATGTAAGAAATCCTTTTGATTTGAAATGCAACATGTATGTAAAATTGCAATTCTCTCCCCCACCCCCCACCCCCCACCACAAACATTGACATAAATTGGTGAAAACAAGGTAAGGCACAATATACACCATATGAGATACCCTGGGGTGTCTGCTTTATCAAATGGAACCCCTTCGTGTGGTTATTTGAACAGTCAAACTGCTATAATACCCCAAAATGAGACATAAGCCCATCATTTCCATCTGTGAAAATTCTAAATTACAGAAACTGAAATAGTCTCTTATATGGCATTATAACTTCACAGAATATAGCCAAATGCATACAATGGGGGTATCTTTATACTCAGCAGATGTAGCTGAACACAATATGGGGTTCTGTGCAGGAATAGCACACACCAGCTTTATGAAATAAACATTACAAAAACCTTATTATATGTGTATATGCCTAAATAGAGAAAAAAAAAAAATTTACTCCAATATTTAGCAGAGATTGACAATGAAATGGCTTCGTACAAAGTGTCAAAATAACCTTGGGTAAATAGCCTATGATGTCTTCATTTTTTTTTTTTTTTAAATATATACTTTTGCGTGGCAATTTTGTTTTCTGTGATGGCTACTAAACTTACATACTAACTTCTAAAATAGTTTCTCATTGAATTTTTATTTTAGTCTTTTTATTTTGTGACCTGTTACTTTCAAAATAAGCTGAAATCCTATATATATTCTGTACTCTATAAATCAAGACACATAAATGAATGTATTTTGAATTACTTTTTCTAAGCTGGACATAATATGCACACGCTATTATTGCCAAAACTGTGGAAAAATGTTTTTTTTCCCCATTTTTTGGATTTTTTTTAATCAATGAGAATTTATCTATGTATATGTGACATAAAATTAAATCCCCTTTTGCCCTCTAAAAAACAGTATATAATATGTGTTGGTGCAATAAATGACAGAGATGCAAATTGCGTTTGAACACAAACAGCAAAAGATGCACAAATGACTTGTGTCCTTAAGGGTAAGACAAGCTTTTGAAACTGTGTCCTTAAGGGGTTAACTACTCCTATAAATCTCTAGTTTGTTTGTTTTGTTTACCTCCACCTTTTGTAGTGCAATATACAGTTCTCTATACTTAACAACAATATATCTGCAAATGTTATCTGACAAATAAGTCTTTATCACAGAAACAAGTCAGATTATAAAAGAAGCATACAATTCTGTGGAAAAATGAAATTGGGATTATTCACTAAAAGAATTATCAGATAATTACCAGCAATAATTTTAGGCTACTATAACTGAACTAAAAAAAACCAAAAAAAAACCAGTTCATTTTCATGCTTGGATGTTTTGGCTGAACAGTTGAAATTCAGTGCTCAGTTTCTACTAATTCCTGATTTAATGAATAATCATGAATTGAGTTAATTTATTAATTGGGAAGCTAGGGACTAAGCCTATATAGGAAGGTGGTCTGCATGGGGCTCAATTTCATAAAAGTTTAATTAAATGTGGATTTGCAGCATTTAACCCCTTAAGGACACAGCTTCAGAAGCTTGTCTTACGCTTAATGACACAAGCGATTTTTGCATTTTCTTGCTGTTTGTGTTCAACTGCGATTTTCATCTCTCTCGTTTATTGCACCGACACATATTATATACTGTTTTTTAAAGGACAGAAAGGGCTTTAATTTGATGTAACATGTATATATAAATGCTTATTTATTATTAAAAAGTACAGAAAAATGCACACAAAAAATGTTTTTTTTTCTTTAGTTTTTGCAATAATAATGTGTGCATAATTAGTGCAGGTTAAAGAAAGTAATTAAAAATAAATTCATTTAGTTGTTCTGATTTACAGAATATATAATGTGTCTGGGATTTTAAGTTTTTTTGTTGGTAGTTACAGGTCACAAAGCACAAGGCGTAAAATAAACTTTTAATGTGGAGCGATTTTAGAATTTGGTATGTTTGTCTTCTAAGCTTAATAGCCATAAAAGAAAACAGAATTGCCACACAAAAGTATATATTTATATAAAGTAGACATCACAGGCTATTGTCCTAAGGTTTTTTTGACACTTTCTCCGTAGCCATTTCACCGCCAATCTCTGCTAAATATTGGAGTAAAATTGTGTTTTTTTGGGTTTTTGGCAAACAAACTTATAACAAAGAACTTCTCATGTGTATTTTGTAAAGTTGGTGTGTGCTATTCCTGTGCAAAATTTTATTTTGTGTTCAGTTACTTCTGCTGAGTACAACGATAACCCCATTGTATGTCTTTGGCACTATTTCGTGAAGCTACAGTGCCATATAGGAGACCTGTCCGTTTCAACATTTACAGTAGAATTTAGAGAGGCGGATTTAATGGGCCTATGCTTCAATTTGGGGTACCATCGCAGTTTGACTGTTCAAAAATAAAAACACAAAGGCCTGCCATTTGTAAAAGTAGACACTCCAGGGTATCTCATATGGTGCATATTGTGCCTTAACATGCCCCCATGTTTTCACCAATATATGCCAAAGTATGTGGTAAAAAATAATTTTGGCCATTTTTTACATACGGATTACATTTTTGCTGGACATTTTGTACATTTCATATGTGCCACTAAGTTTAAACCCCACAAATTATGCTCAGCTAAGTCTTCTGAGTAAAACAATATGCCCAATGTATGACCTAGACACTATTTTGTGAAGTTACACTGCTGTAAAAGAGACGTGACAAGTTAAGGTTTTTAAGTGTGAATTTTCATGGAGGGTTTTGATGCGTCCGTGTCCCACTTTGGAGCACTTGAGCAGGCTACATATTACAACGACACCATAAAGGCATACCATTTCTTAAAGAACACATCCCAGGGTATTTCAAAAGGCATATTTTGAACCTTAGCGTAGGATAAGTTTTCCGCTAGCTTGTACCAAGTGTAGTGTTAATCAGCTTTTTTTGCCTTTTTGACATACAAAGTGAGTTTGCACAGTCTATTTTGCAAATTGTATGTGTGCTACGACTGTATAATACTTTATATGTTGCTCAGCTATGTCGGCTGAGTACAGCAATACCCCCGTATGTACCTTTGCCTGGTATATGTGGACATCGGAGGGGCACATTTGGGACACAGCCATTCCAGTTCTTTTTAAACTTTACATTTTTACACTGTGCCCATGTCCCATTTTAGAGTATTTTACAAGGCTATATAATCCAATTACCCCAAAAAGGCATACCATTTCTTAAAGAAGACATCCCAGGGTATTTCAAAAGGCATATTTTAAACCTTAGCGTGGGATACTTTTTCCGCTAGCTTGTACCAAGTGTAGTGGTAATACGCATTTTTTCTGCCTTTTGACACACAAAGTGAGTGTGCGCAGTATATTTTGTGAACCTTATGTGTACTACGACTGTATAATACTTCATATGTTGCTCAGCTATGTCGGCTGAGAACAGCAATACCCCCGTATGTACCTTTGCCAGGTATAAGTGGACATTGAAGGGGCACATTTGAGACACAGCCATTCCAGTTTTTCTCAAATTTTGAATTTTTACGCTGTGTCCATGTCCCATTTTAGAGTATTTTTTTTTTTTTAATTCTTTACTTTTGAAGTGCGCAGTTATAACAGTTGCTTATGAGGTACCCCAAAGGCAGTCCTCTAGCACATTACGCACAGTTTGAAACATAGGGGTAGACATGAGATCTTGCCCACAATTTTTAGGTAAGGATATGACCATTAATGATATACATTGCTTAGAGAGTTTGATAACAGAACATATAATTTTCAGGCTGAAGAAACATAGCATTAAGGTATCGCTTTACATGGGTATAGGTGTATAAGTTATGCAAACATGTTTGGTTCATGCGTTACCTGTTGGTAATTAGTATCATGCTAGAACTAGATAGATTATTTCCACCTAAGAGGTACAATTTTAGTGTATATGCTAGCAAACTGGGCTCACGCTGTAGAGACAGGCATATTACAGGTAATGATATAGAGCTCGCTTAATGTGCATTAGCACGGAGACCGATTTGCTAGACAGGGTAAAGACTATTTAGGCGTATACTTAGCGTATTAATTTCTGTTAGTTAATGTAGCTGAAAAATTTACTTAATATTGACCATGTCTAACTTTCATGCTTTCATCAAAATCAATGCTTATTAGGTATTGTTGTAATACGGTAACCAGGGGTTAAACGATTTAAAACACTTTATAACGTATATTTAACATGAGAATCCCTGGTAGCTTTGCTTATCTGCATGAGAGTCCTTGGCAGTCCAGGGTTATGCACTACAGCCATGCAGGAGATGATGTTGACCGTCGTCTCTGTGAGGTGTGAAGCAGGAGGCGGCAGGTCGGCAAAAATCAGCGGTTTGAGAGTTCGTGTTGCGTCACATGAAACCTTGTTCTTATGGGGTATGTAGGTCTTAGTCCCCAGGGTGATCTGTATTCAGCCGACGCCCGCTCTGTGAGGCTGTTGGAGTTGTATTGGCGCCGCTCCGGTTTCGGTAGCCTCCTGGTTAATGTGGTGGGAAGTGACTCCTTCTGTTCCCTATCGTCGGGTCCTTTGCGGAGCCCCTGTGGTGTGTTCGCCGCTCCGTTTGTGCCCATTTTCTCGAGCGTGTGCCTGGGAGGTGGCGAGTTCCGCCTGATGGTCGGTGGTTTCAGACACCGCAGGGTGGTGAGCGGGTCCGGTAAGGTGGGTGGTCTCCCTCTGGTGTGTGCTCGAGCGGGTACTGGTGCCCGGGGGGTATATCAATTTTGTCTGCCATCTGGGTGTTATATTTTTCCCCTGTCGGGAGACTGCCCTGGGAGCTGTGGGTGGGCGTCTGCAAAGTTGGGGTCGGATTATAGGGCGAATCCATGACATTGCTTGTTTCAACGATTGCTTATAAATCCGGCCTTTGGCATGGAGTTCTGTCCAGAGGCTTGTGCCAAGCCGGTCAAAGAACTCTAGAGTGCTTGTTGGCGGCTTGATGTGGGTTCTTCCCGTCGCTGGCTGCATCCCTGCCATCAACTTGTTTGGGCCCTGGCATTTCTGCTTGTCTGTGGGCTTTGCGCTTGATTGGGGATGATGTGGGTGTTTGGTGTCCCGCGTTGGGGTAGACTGCGCCGCTTGGTCCGCCGCCCTTTTGAGGCTTGGGTAGCAGTCTGGGTCTGCAGGGGCTTTCTCCCATGTTGGGTCAGCCTGTGGGGCATATGGCTGCCAGTCGATTGTGGGGCAGGTGAGTGAGCTCTGCCCTCTGGCTTGCGCCAGAAATTTGCGAGTAGCTCATCTAGTGTGCACTGGAGATCGGGTGGCTGTTCTCCCTTGTCAGGAGTTCTCTGTGCCGCCATTTTTCAGGTGGTATCTGTGTCGCTGTGGAGCTGGGCGGACATGCCTCCAGACCCTGCAGCACGGCTAATAGGTGCCGGGATTTCCCTCACTTGCAGGGGGGCGGGGGAGTTGGACGTGCTCTGACGGACCCCGCAAGGGTATTGGACCCCGGGGGTAGAGGGATCGGCCGTCTCCCTCCCCCCCACATGTAGTAGGCCTCCATCCTTCCATGGTCCAGAACCGCCAGGCGCCGGCCAAACTCCGGTGGGTTAATGAGCTCGAGGACTCACCAAGTCACTGTAAGTGTTGTAGGCTGTGATTACTCGGTGTTAGTCTTCGTTAATCGGTGTTTTATTCCTTTTTCCCCTGGAGCTCGGCCATGGTGCGACCGGCTGGCTCGGCAGTTAGCCATTTTAGAGTATTTTACAAGGCTATATAATCCAATTACTCCATAAAGGCATACCATTTCTTAAAGAAGACATCCCAGGGTAATTCAAAAGGCATATTTTGAACCTTAGCGTGGGATCATTTTTCCGCTAGCTTGTACCAAGTCTAGTGGTAATGAGCATTTTTTTATGTATTTTTTTACTTTGTAAAACTTTTTTTACTTTGTAAAACCCGTTTTTAAACTTTTTTTGTACTTATTAAATGTTTTACACTTTCTTAACTTTTTTTACACTTTTACATTTTTTCTAAACTTTTCTTTTACCGTCAACCCCTAACTAGCAGTAAGCAGCACTAACAGTAAATTCCCCCCTTTCCCATAACTCCCACCCACTCAAGCTTGCAAAATATATAATTATAAAATATTTAAATTAATTAATTAAATAAATTGAACCCCTGAGGATTACAAAATAAATAAAAGTTAATCCTCAGGAGTTAAAAAAAATTAGATTACAGTTTAATACTGTGATCTGTATTTTGATCACTGTTGACAGTGATCAACTGGCAGGGAAGGGGTTAATTTTTATTTAGACTGGGTAAAGGGATGTGGTATTTTTTTTTACTTAAACGTTACTAAAACATTTTTAAAAAACTTTTTTTACCTTTTTAAAGCTTATTTAAAAACTTTTTTTAAAGGGACACTCCAGGCACCCAGACCACATCTGCTCATTGGAGTGGTCTGGGTGCCAACTCCCACTACCCTTAACCCTGCAAGTGTAATTATTGCAATTTTTCATTAACTGCAATAATTACATTGCAGGGTTAACTCCACCTCTAGTGGTTGTCTATTAGACAGCCACTAGAGGTCACTCCTGGTTTCTAGCACAGGAAACCTGTGCTAGAGCGTCTCTGGATGTCCTCACGCTGTGTGAGGACCTCCAGCGTCGCTCAAAACCCCATAGGAAAGCATTGAAATGATTTTTCAATGCTTTCCTATGGGGAGACGTAATGCGCATGCGCAGCAATTCCGCGCATGCGCATTAGGTCTCCTCGGCCGGTGGGCGAGATTAGTCTCGCCCACCGGCCGACGTACTCACAAGGAGGAGTGTCGTGGAGGCGGAGACAGCGGCGATGTCCCAGGTAAGTGACTGAAGGGGTTTTCACCCCTTCAGTAACCGGGGATTGGGGAGTGGGAGGGATCGTTTTTCTGGCCCTGGAGTTTCCCTTTAACGTTAACCCCCAGTTAGCCTAACACCAAATTCCCCAATTCCCCACTAACTTCCACCCATCCCAGCTAGCTAAATATATACTTTTAAATATTTAAATTAGTTAATAAAATAAATTGAACCCCTGAGAGTTAAAATAAAATTTAGTTTTAAAAAAAAAAAGTTAACCCTCAGGGGTTATAAAAAAAAAATCAGATAACATTAAAATGTATACCCTGCCAATTGATCACTGTAGTCAGTGATCAATTGGCAGGGAAGGGGTTCATTTTATTAAAGCAGGGGGAAGTGGGGATAGGATTTAACTTTTTTTTTTTTTACAGGGAGAAGAGAATCATCACTGATCCCTCTCCCTGCACTTCACAGTGGACCCGGAAGCGCAGGGAGGCGGATCGTGGGTTCCTACAGCACATGTGCTCGCTCTGACAGCCTCTCAGAACGATCACTGCTGCAGGGGCAGCGCAACCCGTTGCTCCTGATCTGCCTCGGATACCGAGGCAGACCGGGTGAGCGTTAACCCCGCGATCGCCGCGATCTGGGGTTAACTTTAGTAAATTATGGAAATTTTCCGTCAACGGTCCTTAACTAGATTTCCGTCTGTGGTCGGGAAGGGGTTAATGTTTAGATGGAAAATGTTTCCAAATAAGTTATTTTGACAACTTGGCTTCTTTGACTAACATTTTTTATCCCTTTCTTAATTTTTCACATTATCCAGTAATTAAAATATGAAATATCATAGTAAGTGTTAGTTCTTCATTAACTGACAAAGCCATAGGTCAAGGGTGCATATACTTAGTTGTTTATAGAAACAATGTAGCCAAATGTACATCTTGATCCTGTAGGTTGTCAACGTATTAAGTAAAAGTACTAATTTCTGTAAATCAGATAATGCAACGCCAAGGCCCCAGTACATAATAGGTGAGATTTGTCCACATTACTATATGTAATAATAACAAAACCTGGAAATATACACTATGGTGTACAATGTTTAAATGTGTTTGTTATATATTTTTATTTAAATGTTTTAAAGTATCATTAAAAAATATGTGTTATATAAAAAGAACATGTTATTGCACTATATCTTAGGTTATCTTTGCTTTCTGTTGTATAATATTTTAACCCCTTAACACCGCAGCCAAATGTACAAGTTGTGAACGAAACAAAATGTAAACAAAACCTGGCATTTGCGCTATATGTCTGTCCAACCGTAATTCACCTCTTTCATATTAAATGCACCCCCCCTTATTATATATAATTTTATTCAGGGGAAACAGGGCTTTCATTTAATATCAAATATTTAGCTATGAAACCTAATTTAATATAAAAAACATGGGAGAAAATAAGATTTTTTTTTATTTTTTTAGTTCTACATGACATTTTAACTGTCAATGTCATAATACTGTTTGCTTTTACTGCAATAAAATACACATATTTGTATTCAAAGTCTCACGTGTAAAACAGTACCCCCTATGTACAGGTTTTATGGTGTTTTGGGAAGTTACAGGGTCAAATATAGCGTGTTACATTTGAAATTGAAATTCGTCAGATTGGTTACGTTGCCTTTGAGACTGTTTAGTAGCCCAGGAAATAAATTTACACCCATAATGGCATACCATTTGCAATAGTAGACGACCCAAGGTATTGCAAATGGGGTATGTCCAGTCTTTTTTGTAGCCATTTGGTCACAAACACTGGCCAAAGTTAGCGTTAGTATTTGTTTGTGTGTGAAAAATGCAAAAACAGTGTTTGTGACTAAGTGGCTACTAAAAAAGACTGGACATACCCCATTTGCAATACCTTGGGTTGTCTACTATTGCAAATAGTATGCCATCATAGGGGTAATTTTCATTCTTGGGCTACCATACGGTCATAAAGGCAACGTAAGCAATCTGGCGAATTAAAACAGTACCCCCCATGTACAGGTTTTATGGTGTCTTGGAAAGTTATAGGGTTAAATATAGTGCTAGCAAATTAAATTCCCTATACTTTCGGCATGGGTTGTCAGGCAGGTCCCGCTAATTGTAATTAATTAGGATACCTAATTATGTAAAATTATTACATAAATATATGTGTAGAATTAATATATGTATATATATATACATATGTGTATATATACGTATATATATATATATATTTTTTTAAATATTTTTATTTATATATAGGTATATTTATGTATATAGATATATATATTATTTCGTTCTACGTGTATTTTGACAATACAGTTAGAACTAAATAAAACACATCTATATATTTTTTAATATTTTATTTTTAATTATTTTTTTTATTTAATTTTTTTACGTATTTACATATTTTTTTATATTATTTATTTATAAATATATATATAACAATAATTATATATATATTTAATCAGTATCAGTCTACGTGTAATTTGATATTAATATATATATATATAATTATATATATATTAATATTAAAATAC
Organism: Pelobates fuscus; assembly: GCF_036172605.1. NCBI lineage: Eukaryota > Metazoa > Chordata > Amphibia > Anura > Pelobatidae > Pelobates > Pelobates fuscus. The sequence goes on from NC_086326.1 coordinate 22,444,613, forward strand.
ACCTAGACAGTGTATGTGTGTGTGTGTGTATATGTGTATATATATATACTTAGATCATATATATATAACATATATATATATCTATGATCTAAGTATATATATATTTTTTTACACTTATTTAACATTTATTTGATTTGATTTTCAGCCAGTAGGGGGACTAACTGTCATTACAGTTAGTCCCCCTGCTGGCAATGCCTGAGCCAGCTATCCCGGCCATGTGATTGTGAGGTCCTCGCAAGGACCTCACTCTCACATGACCGGGAGGGACCGGAGGAAGAAGATCTGCCGCGGGGGGGGCTCCACACAACCACGATCGCCGGCGTGGGACCGCCGGCGACCGGGTAAGTTAAAAAAAAACGGAGGGCGTATATTTACGTCCTGCGGCGTTTAGAGCCGCTTTTAAAAGGACGTAAATATACGTCCGCCGGACTTAAGGGGTTAAAAATTTAAGTCAATATAAACAAGTTGCAAAATAACTTGTAGGAGAGGTTTTGGGTTATGGCTGTATTTTTTTATTTTCCATAACCTTGTTTGGTGATCACTGTCTATCTTTACACTTTAATTTCAAATTTCTACCTACTTTGCATGGCAGTAATACGCAAATCCATGTTTAATGTAATGTATTTTCCACAAATCCACGTTTTTAGTATTATGGTGAAGTAGAAATTAGAAAGCAATGTGTATAAGTCTGATAACTTTAGATTTGTTTACAAGTATTTAATTAAACAAGGATACAAATCTGTGCCTGTCATACTGTATCTTTGTAAACCTTAGAACTAGGAATGCAGTGTTTGAATCCTGGTCAGACCACCTCACTTGTAAGTGTCCCTTGGCCAGACACCTAAAGATATGTATCCACTAATCTCAAATTCTCATAGATTGCAAACTAATTTGAGCATGACTTTCTTTACCTCTAAATGTCACCCTTGTATAATTGTAAAGCACAGTGTGATATGTTGGCTTTATAAATGCTAATACATCTGCTAAACTCCATTTGCATAAACCCCAGTGCTTAGAGTCAGACTTCTGCATTTTGGGTCAAACACCATCAGCGTTATTCTCTAATGCGTGAATTCTCAGTATGTGAGCAGGTTTTGAAAAGTTATTATTGTATAACATTAGCAATACTCATGTGAAGGCCAGTTAGTGACTAAGCCTACATGGGAGAGTGGTCTGCAAAGGGGTTCCATTTCGTAAAAGTTGACTTAAACATGGGTTTGCAGTATTTACCATTTGGATGGCCCACTTATTATTGTTCTCTTATAATCTCCTGCAGAAATGGGGAAATGTATTTCACTGGTCTCTGAAAGCTGCTTATTTATTTTGTGTACTTTTATATTTCAATAATTACTTATAAAGAAGATAAGATATAATAACTCGCATATTTATCTTTCAGGTTCAGTGGAACTACCAAGATCTATTTTAAGCACTTCAAGAACATATAGTAGACGTTTAAAAGATTTTATAACATCTCAAAGCAAAATAATTGCAACTGTGGTTATTATAGTTATTTATATATACTTTACACATTCTTTATTGGTAACACCAGAAGTCTAGATTAAGTAGAACGATTTGAGACACTAAAGAACCCTGTTGCCTTTTACTAGATAAATGTTACATTACATAGAAATGATTCTGAAGAAAGATGAAATCTGAAATTAAACACAATGTAACGGAGTTCACCATTCTATGCTTTTCTGATATCAAAGAGCTCCAATTCCCAATTTTCTTAATATTTCTATTCATATACAGCATCATTATTGGTGGCAATGGAACCATTTTTGGTCTTATTTTGAGAGATGCTAATCTTCACACTCCTATGTACATATTTTTGATGATGCTTTCACTCATTGACATCTCCAGTACATCAAATATAATAATTAATATGTTAGATATGCTCCATACACAACATAAGACCATTTCATTCCAGGGATGTATAACTCAAATGTATATCTATGCATCCCTGACATGTGCAGACTTCTTCTTGCTTGGTGCCATGGCCTATGATCGGTATGTGGCAATTTGTCACCCTCTTCATTATTTTATTCTGATGAGCAGGATACACTGTTGTGTGTTCATTATTATGACTTGGATTCTTGGTTTTCTTGTCCCTTTGGGTCATATACATTTTATATCTAAGTTTTACTATTGTACTTCTCATATTATTGACCATTTCTTCTGTGACATTGCTGCAATAATTAAACTCTCCTGCAGTGACTCATCCATTGTAGAAATGTTAACTTATATTGCTGAGATATTAATATTTTTTCCAGACTTCTTGCTTATTTTAATATCGTATATATTTATTATCTCCAACATTTTGAAAATAAAATCCATAGAAGGACAACGGAAAGCTTTTTCTACCTGCACCTCCCATTTGACATGTGTTGCTATGTTCTACGGGACTGTCTTATGTTTGTATTTGAGACCCCCATCAAACTATTCTCAAAAACAGGACAAGTTTTTTGCTCTTCTCAATGTAGTTGTGATTCCTATGCTGAATCCTCTCATTTATAGTCTCAGAAATCAAGAAGTTAAAACTTCTTTAAGAAAACGTATAAACCAGATGATACTACTAGCTAAAACCAGCTGCGGTATACAGAGGTAACAGGCACCACAAAACACAAGTCAGGGCAAAACCACTACAATGAGAGGCATATTAAAGAAAGAAGGAGCAGAAGTAGCAACATTATTAATTTATTTTTCATTTATTTTTTTATTTTGATCAGGTGAGTGAACAAGGAGACGATCACCACCCCCACAGTTTAGAATACAAGCTTTAAAAAAAGCCTGCCACATTAAGTGTAGGCATGATTTACTTGTGTAGTAAACTTCAGCCTTACAATGTGTATTATTGAGGGAAGATGTTTATACTTTACAAAGCACAGGCAGTGGCACAGAAGCCCACTGCAAACCAAACAATCCATCTCATAACAGAAATAAAATAAGAAATATATCACAAATCAGTAAAACAATAGAGCAGCGTTATTAATTTGTTTTTAATTTAACAGATGATGAGGGGTCATGCAGAAGTCAGAATTTCCCTGACAAAGACAGCACTGAAGGTAGGTTGTGACATTTGCACAGACTCCGATACAGCCCCAGTAGAATTGCTGTCTTCCCTAGTACTTTCTTGTTCTGCTTTTGTTAGTACTACTTTAATGCAGACTTGTGATATCTTTGCAGATGTTGCTTAATAACAGGAATAGTGAGATGATTCCTCTTTGGCCCTCTACTCACATCCTTAAACCCACAATTTGTGGTTTGCAAGGTGACCTTCTTGGGGGCAGTCAAATTGATTTGAAACTTTGCTTTGTTCATGCAATGCAGTACTCTCAACCCTTTGCCTTGCATCAGCTGAAAAATAGTTCAACACAAGTTCAACACAAATTCAACTGAGAATGCAACTTATAATGACTTCTCTATTCTCAGAATTATTCAACCCCCTCTATAGAATCCCTCACAACAGCACAAATATGCATAACAGGTGATGACTAAAGCACACTTAATTAATCAAGGGCTTCATTAGTTGCACAGGTGTATTTGAGCTGGAACACTTGAAATAGAGGTTTGTTGAGTATAACGTTTGACTGCATGGTAGAAATATGGTTCATTCACAAAAGAAGAGATCATCGCCCTTCACAAACAAGGCAAAAATCCAAAAAAATAGAAAAGGCACTAAATGTTCCAAGAAACACAGTTGGACGCATCAGCGATGTATGTACACTGAGTCTTGGGTAGCACTTTCCAGGGGACGGCAAAAAGCCACCCCCCTAATGCTCCAGCAGATCCCTTGCTATCCTCGTATCCTGGGCAGCCCAAGAGCTGGATGGCTGACCACCTTAGGGCCCCACATGGCGGGCAGCAGCTATTATTGCTCGCTCCGCTTTATGATGCCAGATTTGAGTGTGTGTGTGTATGTAATTGTATGTCAGTGTATCTGAAAGTGTGTGCCTGTCAGTGTGTGTGTGTGTCAGTGTGTGTCTGTCAGTGAAAGTGTGTGTTGGTTAAAGAGTGTGTGTGCCAGTTACTGTATCTTTCAGTGAGTTTATGTCAGTGCATGCATCAGTGAGGAAGTGTCTGTCAGTCAAAGTGCTGCCTTTAACAGGAAGAGGTGAGTCCTTGACAGAAAGGGGCGGGGCAAATTATATTTGGGGCATTACCCAAGCTTTGCCATGCCTAGGGCAGTACAGATACAAAATATACCACTGGGAAGCTTAGTTTGAAAGTTCAGTGGCTACACTACCTAGATGGGGCAGAAAAAGGAAGCTATCTCTGGCTGCAACCAGATTTCTGAGAAGACAGGTTGTGAAAAATCCTTGACTGACTGGATCTTCCGACAAAACAATGATCCCAATTATACCTCTAATTCCTCTAAGTCTTGGTTGGAGAAGAAGTCCTACAGTGGAATTTAGAACAAATTAACGGTATCATCTATTGACCAGTTTGTTTGATTGTGATATGTCTATATGGCACTTTGGGGTTACAATATTCGAACAACCCGTTGATGGCTCAAAATGTAGATTACATTTTTCGAAGACAAAAATGAATTTAATATTGAATTTTAAACTTAACCCTTACAATGTGTATCAGATACTGGAGTATATCTGTTGTTGGAGATAATATCACGGAGCAGCACTGGAAGTAATATTATGTTATAAAACCATTGGAGTCCTCCTTTTTACCTTTTGTCTCCACATGTACAATCCAAAGTAATCTACTCGGAAATATTAAGTAGAAGGGCAGACACCACCTATGCTGTTTACCCCGGGGATAAGGGGTCATTTAGGTTTATACCACATACACTGTTGCCAAGAGATCGACAAGCATGACTGCTACATTGTATTCTGATGCAACTTTAATCCCATTAAAGACTAATATATCTCCTCCGTCAGCTGATTGCAAAGGGCAATCATCTTTTAAAATATTGGTGCTTGTTTTTTAACTGTTTTAATGCTGTTGAAATAGGAAGCAGACATGTAAGATGAATGGTAGTCTGGGTGTGGATCTTAGGAAGGGGTGGAAAGAACCAATTGGGGCAAATTTTGGTTGCATTATAGATTTCTGAAGATTGGGCATTCAAGTTCAAAAACATTCACCACCACTGTCTGAAAGGATTACTCCATGCATCGAACCATTATAGCTTTTTATAGTTGTTAGGATGCAATGGATGCCCTGGCACCATACCCTGGTAATTGGACAAACCATTTTGCAACAGTCTGCCCTCTTACCTGGATATTTTGGATTGTAAAACAAATGTGTGATTTACATCTAGTTTCAATATCTGAAGGCTAAAACAAATTCATTTGATGGCCTAGAGATATTATACCATTATCATCTCCACACTAGAACAATGCACTTTGGAATCAAAGAAATAAAGCAGCAGGATGTCAAAAATGAGTTAAAAGAGAAGCCTTAGGTGTAAGCACCAAATAGAATTTAGGTCCGGTAATTGTTGCCAGTCATGATATGCATTACAAATAAATGACAGCATCAATGGTGTATGCTTTCCTTTTGGATAGGATGGATCTTCACATGAAGAAGTCCATATAATGCGAATTTCTGTCCATGTGCTACTGATAAAATTGATCTATGTTTAATAACTAGACCAATGTACTTTGGAATTAAAGAAAAAGAAAAACACTACAAAGTCCCCAAGTTAGAAGAGGAGTCCCAGGTGTCAACATGAGAGGGATTTAAAACCAGTAACTGCTCTCTGTCATGATACACATAACATATATATATATATGACAGCATCAGCCTTCGACAAAATTCTATATTTGCTCCATTCGGTATATTGAAGATTTTTGCAGTGCGAGGCTCGTGTCCATGTGCCACTGATAACACTGATCTTTATTTTATATTTGATAACTCAAAAATCAACATTGTTTCATAAATATATGTGAGACACAATACATCTGCATATGTCAGTTCTTCAGGCTTTCAGAGAAATCCAGATAAAGGTAAGGATACAAACAATAGGAAGATCTGCCAACAAAACTATACTATAAACAAATATTAACAACAACCCACACGTTTATACACAATATTACTATCAATAAATATTAATCAAATGTCTTTACTATTGTATGAATGTATTTGTCTATACAAATAATAATGAGGGACATTCTTTATTTTGTCCTGAAATTGGCATTCATGTATTCACTAAAAAGCAATTTTAAAACATCTTGGGTTTTTGAAATGCATTTTAGTGAATATATGAATGTCAAATTCTGGACAAATTAAAGAATGTCCCTCAAATGGAAATAGTCATGTTACAGTTATTTTGACCACTTAGGGCAAATCAAAATTGTTTTTTTATTTTTGTGGTTCTGCAGGTGTGAGGCTTTCATGCAAGTACATTTCATCTTATTTCAATTACATTTTATAAAGTAAGGTTTTCAGATTATATGTTTCCTATTTGTTAAAGTACATATAGTCATGATGATATGATCAAATGCTCCTTTGAATTGTGAAATTCATTGCATAGGCTGATTTGCAACAGCTTTGACTACAACTGAGGAGGAGAAGTATTCCTTTAGTTTTGAATACTCTACTGAATATCCCTCACGTTTTATATATATTTTTTTTTTTTTTACATACTGTGAGGCTTTGTTTAGACAAAGTTTCAAGCTGCCAGTCTTGTGGATAGTTTTTCAAAAGGAAGGAAAAAAACAAACTACAAATAACTGAAATTATGAGCATTATCTAATATCAAACAATAATCTATTTAGTCATAGTTACAAATCGATCATTTTCTAAACAGTGAATTGAGATGAGTTTACAACTGACTGTCTACATTTTGTAATATTTGAATTATTTTAAAATAATTCCAGGTAAACCAAATCCAAAAATCTCTATCACTGACACGCGCACATCCTAACCACCATACTTTGAGAGCGCCTTTAAACTCATCTAGCCAGGGATGGACTGAAAGCCTTCTGGGCCACTGGGAAAAATCACCTCTTGGGCCCCTTAAATATATATTTATTTGTGTATGGGGTAATGAGAGGACATATAATTAAAAGTATGTAGTTTGATAAGGACAAAAGACAAGAGGTTAGACCTGGAATAAAGAGGGCCCACCTGATATATTCATTTGAATGATAAAGCGTTCGGTGGGAGGGGAACTTACGAAATGGCGACGACAGGTAAGCAGGGGTTTAAATAGGACAAATCACCCCTCCCACAATTTGAGGCATATGCCACTTGTGTATTGGGTAATGAGAGGACGTATAATTAGAAGTATGTAGTTTGATAAGGACAAAAGTCGGTTGAGGTGAGTCAAATCCGAAGAGAGGTTAGACCTGCAAAAAAGAGGGCAAAAATATAAAACAAGTTTAATTATTTTCACAATTAACAATCATTTGGTCCTATTAGTGAAAGCTAGTGCAATTTCTTTTCTGGGTTAGGAATGTTCCTATTGTATGCAGACGATTCCATATTCCTAATTATGCGTGATGGAACATGACCAATAGATGCTTTTGTTGCTGTTCCGAAACGGAATGAGTGGCCCGATCAGGAGGTTGGATTAAGACCTGGGTGGAGTATTAATGTACAAAATAAAAAATTATATAGTGGTAAGTGGTATACCTTGTAAAGATAGTAAGGGGTAGTTAGGGACCCGGCTAACCTGGTCTTTGAATACTGAATCTAAAATTTGAATCGGGCGCCATTTAGAAAAAATGGAATACTATGCAATTTCTACTGAAGAGCCTGACTGATATGTTTTGGTATGAGGAATATATAGAATGTAATGATCATTGCTCTCTTTGAATTCTTTGCTTAAGGCATGAGTGAAGGTCGGATGCTTTCCAACAGTAAAATTATTTTTGACCTCAAGAAACTGTAAAAAGCCAAGTAGACTGCTGACTTAATTACTGTAATTGGTAGGGTTATCAAAGGATGTTTATCGGTTAATGTGGAGATTCCCCCGAAGATTTTACTATCTATAGGGAGTCTTTGGATTGTCTGTGAAGTTTTGTTCTCTGAATACATCTCAGCACACCTTTACCGGATAAGAAGAGAAAATGGGAGTTTGATGGGGTATAGTGTCAACATGTAATGTTAAATTCCTGTTAATTATAGTTTAATTGTATTGTAGGCTAGTTTCAAAGATATGTGGCAAAAAGTTGTGAAAGCAACCATATTCAATTGAAACACATTTTTTATATTGAAATCACACACCACTTTCTTAAATATACTATAAGCTGTATGAAAAGTGTTGGTAGACAAATATGCCTGCGTAAGTGATAAAACTCTGACTTAATAAAACTTAAGGCATGATTAGGTCTTTGAACTCCCAGCCACTGATGCCGCCCGCATCTTCCTCTGCATTCCCCAGCGGCAGCATGCATGACGCTGCACGCTGGGAGACCGCCCATTTTAACAAATGCCGGGGTCAGCTACCTGACCCGGTGTTAAAGGCACAGTGCCTCAATCACAGTGAGAGGTCTAGATATCTCCCACGTGTGATTGTTAATTCTGATTGGAAATTATCCAATCAGAATTAACCTATGGATTTATATACTTACCTTTCCTTTTCCTCTCTGCCCTGTTGTGGTCTTTGCTTGCTAGTATTGCTACTGAACTTGTGTTTCTGGTTACGTACTCTCTGGCTTGTTTATCTGACTTTGTGACTTTCTCCTACCCTTTGACCTCGGCTTGTTTCTCGTTATTCTGTCTTCTGGTTCCCCTTACTCGGCTTGTCTCCTGACCCATCTCTGTGTGCTTAGCCCGGCCACTCTAAGGTACGGTACTGCACCTTTTCTGTGTGTGTGTTAGCGTGTTTGGTTCCCTGAATCGTGAGATTACAACAGGGCCAAAATGGAATCTGCTGACATTCCACAGCTCCTAGTTAATCAGGAGGCTAGAATGGATGGTTTAGACCACCGTATGGATCAGTTTGCTCAAGCTTTACAAACCATACTGGCTCGTACTGCACACTTGCAACCTGCCGTTCAGGAGGCTGCTGCTGCTGTGCCCGAACCGATTCCCACTCCGGTACCCGTTCCTGCTCATGTAGTTCATATGACGCCGCCACAGCGCTACAGCGGTGACCCAGCATTGTGTCGTGGTTTCCTCAACCAAATTGATATCCATTTGGTGATGAATCCACGTTCCTATCCCACTGACAGATCCAAAATTGCCTTTTTGATAAACCACCTGTCCGGGAGAGCTTTAGCATGGGCCAACTCCATGTGGGAGAATATGTCTCCTATATCCTTTGCAGATTTTTTGACAGCTTTCAAACGCACGTTTGATCAACCCGGTAGGGTTGCCTCTGCTGGCAAAGCTTTGCTTAGGGTTCGACAGGGTAACAGATCTGTAGCGGATTATACTATCGAATTCCGCACTCTAGCAGCTGAAGTGGTTTGGAATAATGACGCCCTCGTAACAGCCTTTCAGGAGGGTTTGCCGCTTACATACTGGATGAAATAGCATCCAGGGAATTTCCTGTTCTTCTGGATGATGTTATAGTCTACATAATTCTTATTGATAACCGTATTAGAGAGAGGCGTAGTCAAAGACGGATGGATACACGAGTATTACCTGCTCTACCCAGTACTGCATTACTAGCATTACCCGCTCCTAGTCAACCATCCCCCGGACCCATGCAATTGGGTGCTACGGGGTTAACTGAGGCTGAAAGAGTGTATTGTAGAAAGGAGGGGTTATGCCTTTATTGTGGAAAGAGGGGGCACCACTGTAATACCTGCCCTAAATTACAGGGAAACTACAGCACCTAAGGCCTAGAGAGGGGTCGGCCTCGGGTGTTATGACTTTGTCCCCTCATATGTCCATCTCCAGACCGTTTATTACGTTTTCTCTTTTGGTCAATAAAACCACTATAACAACCAAAGCCTTGATCGATTCAGGTGTGGCAGACAACCTTATGGATGAGAACTTTGCCAAAACCGCAGCCTTGACTTTGATCCAAAAGGCCACACCCTTGGCCGTTGAGGCCATAGATGGTAGACCACTTGAGAAACCTCTGGTGACCCATGAAACCCAATAAATAGTTATGTCTGTGGGTGCTTTGCACAAGGAAAGGTTAACCTTCCAAATAATTGACTCCCCTACTGCTTCCATCGTTCTGGGTTTTCCCTGGTTAGTTAAACACAACCCAGTACTTGATAGGGGTTGTTTAGATATACTCTCCTGGGGGGAATCTTGTCAACGAGACTGTATGGCTCATGTACGTCCTGTTTGTTTACTCAACGTGCTCACGGCTAAACCACTTTCTGTTTCTGTCCCTTCTGTGTATGCAGACCTTGCATTGTTTTTTTTAACAAAGGGAGGCAGATAAGCTAACTCAACATCGTGACTATGACTGGGCCATAAACCTGGTACCGGGTACTATGCCTCCTAGGGGTAAGGTCTACCCTCTTTCTGAGAAAGAAAACCAGGTCATGGAGGAGTACATATGGGAATCCTTAAGTAAAGGTTTTATTAGAAGGTCCTCCTCTCCTGCTGGTGCTGGTTTCTTTTTTGTGGCAAAGAAGGAGAGCGATTTGAGGCCATGTATAGACTACAGGGCTCTGAACAACATAACGATTAAAAACGCCTACCCTATCCCCCTCATCACAGAGTATGGAATATGTAACCTGCTGGAATATGTAACCTGCTCAAGTGCTCCACAGTGGGACATGGGCGCATCAAAACCCTTCATGAAATTTCACACTTAAAAACCAGAACTTGTCATGACTATTTTACAGCACTGTAACTTCAAAAAATAGTATCTAGGTCATACGTTGGGCATATTGTTTTACTCAGAAGATAAAACTGAGCATAATTTGGGAGATTTTATGACAGTGGTACATATCAAGTGTAAGAAATACTCTTGATTTGAAATGAAACATGTATGTAAAATTGCAATTCTCTCCCCTCCCCCCCCCCCCACACCACAAAAATTTACATAAATTGGTGAAAAAAAGGTAAGGCACAATATACACCATATGAGATACCCTGGGTTGTCTGCTTTATCAAATGGAACCCCTTCGTGTGGTTATTTGAACAGTCAAACTGCTATAATACCCCAAAATGAGACATAAGCCCATCATTTCCATCTATGAAAATTCTAATTATAGAAACTGAAATAGTCTCTTATATGGCATTGTAACTTCACAGAATATTGCCAAAGTCATACAATGGGGGTATCTTTATACTCAGCAGGTGTAGCTGAACACAATATGGGGTTCTGTGCAGGAATAGCACACACCAGCTTTACGAAATACACATTACAAAAACCTTGTTATATGTGTATATGCCTAAATAGAGAAAAAACACAATTTTACTCCAATATTTAGCAGAGATTGACGATGAAATGGCTTCGTACAAAGTGTCAAAATAACCTTAGGTAAATAGCCTGTGATGTCTACATTTTTTATAAATATATACCTTTGTGTGGCAATTTAGTTTTCTGTAATGGCTACTAAACCTACAAGACTTACATACCAACTTCTAAAATTGTTTCTCATTGAAATTTTATTTTAGTCGTTTTGTTAGGTGACCTGTTACTTTGAAAATGAGCTGAAATCCTATACATATTATGTACTCTATAAATCAAGACACGTAAATGAATTTAGTTTGAATTACATTTTCTAAGCTGGACATAATATGCACACTCTATTATTGCCAAAACTGTGAAAAAAAGGTTTTTTTTGTTTTTTTTCCCATTTTTTGCATTTTTTTAAAATAATTTATGAGAATTTATCGATGTATATGTGACATCAAATGAAATAAATTTTTACCCTCTAAAAAATTGTATATAATATGTGTTGGTGCAATAAATGACAGAGATGCAAATTGCGTTTGAACACAAACAGCAAAGGATGCAAAAATAGCTTGTGTCCTTAAGGGTAAGACAAGCTTTTGAAACTGTGTCCTTAAGGGGTTAACTACTCCTATAAATCTCTAGTTTGTTTGTTGTTACATTTCGTTTACCTCCACCTTTTGTAGTGCAATATACAGTTCTCTTAACACAAATATATTTGCAAATGTTATCTGATAAATAAGTCTTTATCACAGAAACAAGTGAGATTATAAAAGAAGAATACGATTCTGTGGAAAAATGAAATTGGGATTATTCACTAAAAGAAGTATCAGATAGTGATGTCCCGAACAGTTCGCCAGGAACCGTTCGCAGGCGAACATAGCGTGTTCGGTCCGCCCCTATTCGTCATCATTGAGTAAACTTTGACCCTGTAACTAACAGTCAGCAGACACATTCCAGCCAATCAGCAGCAGACCCTCCCTCCCAGACCCTCCCACCTCTATGACGAATAGGGGGCGGACCGAACATCACCGGCGAACGGTTCCCGGTGAACTGTTCGGGACATCACTATTATCAGATAATTACCAGCAACAATTTTAGGCTACAATAACTGAACTAAACAAAAACTGGTAATTTTCCTGCTTGGATGTTTTGGCCGAATAGTTGAAATTCAGTGCTCAGTTTCTACTAATTCCTGGTTTAATGAATAATCATGAATGGAGTTAATTTATTAATTGGAAAAGCTAGGGACTAAGCCTATATAGGAAGGTGGTCTGCATGGGGCTCAATTTCGTAAAAGTTTAATAAAATGTGGATTTGCAGCATTTAATGTTTAGATGGAAAATGTTTCCAAATACGTTATTTTGACAGCTTGGCTTCTTTGACTAACATTTGTAATCCCTTTCTTAATTTTTCACATTATCCAGTAATTAAAATATGAAATATCATCATAAGTGTCAGTTCCTCTTTAACTGACAAAGCCATAGGTCAAGGGTGCATATACTTATTTGTTTACAGAAGCAATGTAGCCAAATGTACATCTCGATCCTGTAGGTAGTCAACATATTAAGTAAATGTGCTTTAACCCCTTAAGGACACATGACATGTGTGACATGTCATGATTCTCTTTTATTCCAGAAGTTTGGTCCTTAAGGGGTTAAAGGGACACTATAGTCACCTGAACAACTTTAGCTTAATGAAGCAGTTTTGGTGTATAGAACATGCCCCTGCAGCCTCACTACTCAATCCTCTGCCATTTAGGAGTTAAATCCCTTTGTTTATGAACCCTAGTCACACCTCCCTGCATGTGACTTGCACAGCCTTCCATAAACACTTCCTGTAAAGAGAGCCCTAGTTAGGCTTTCTTCATTGCAAGTTCTGTTTAATTAAGATTTTCTTATCCCCTGCTATGTTAATAGCTTGCTATACCCTGCAAGAGCCTCCTGTATGTGATTAAAGTTCAATTTAGAGATTGAGATACAATTATTTAAGGTACATTACATCTGTTTGAAAGTGAAACCAGTTTTTTTGTTCATGCAGGCTCTGTCAATCATAGCCAGGGGAGGTGTGGCTAGGGCTGCATAAACAGAAACAAAGTGATTTAACTCCTAAATGACAGTGAATTGAGCAGTGAATCTATACACTAAAACTGCTTTATTTAGCTAACGTAATTTAGGTGACTATAGTGTTCCTTTAAGTACGAATTTCTGTAAATCAGATAATGCAACGCCAAGGCCCCAGTACATAATAAGTGAGATTTGTCCACATTACTATATGTAATAATAACAAAACCTGGAAATATACACTATCCCATGGTGTACAATGTTTAAATTTGTTTGTTATATATTTTAATTAGAATTTTTTAAAGTATCGTGAAAACATATGTGTTATATGAAAAGTACATGTTATTGCACTCTATCTTAGGTTATCTTTGCTTTCTGTTGTATAATATTTTAAAAATGTAAGTCAATATAAACAAGTTGCAAAATAACTTGTAGGAGAGGTTTTGGGTTATGGCTATTTTTTCATATTTTCCATAACCTTGTTTGGTGATCAAACTTTATAAAATCACTGTAATAGAGGATTCTGGTATACCTAGTGTATGCACAGATGAGAGGGAGTCTAACTAACACTGAGTAGCTCACACTGGAAAATAATAGGGATTCACATCACTGCGGATGTCACGTCCCTATACACCGTGATAGAGCACCTCCAAGGATGTGAAGCTATACAATATTCTTTGGCGATGTACTCAGAACTCAAAAACGATCAAATTGATTTTATAATCCAATGTATTGTTTTTATCCTTACTCACAATTACTTTTGGTGCGACGAGCAATTTTTACCTACAGATAGAGGGTACAGCCATGGGGACACGATTTGCGCCAAGTTACGCAAATTTATTCATGGGAAAATGGGAAGAAGAATTTATATGGACCAATTGCCCATTTAGCGCAAATCTGTCCCTATGGCGCAGGTACATAGATGACTGTTTTTTTTTTATATGGAAAGGGAACTTGGAATCATTGGAGGAATTCATGATCTACCTCAACAATAACCCATATCATCTCAAATTCACTTTTAATCACTCCAAAGAACAAATTGAATTTTTAGACCTTAATATTTTTATCGAAGAAGGAAGCATACATACAAAAACTTTTAAAAAGAGTGTTGACTGCAATAGTTTTATCCCTTTTAATAGCCACCACAAACCGACATGGCTAAGAAATATACCGCAGAACCAATTTAGGAGAGTAAGAAGAAATTGCTCTAAAACAGATGTCTGCATGAAACAGATGGAAGAAATGAGAATCAGATTTATAAACAAAGGATATCCTGCAACACTATTGAAAGAATCTATGGACAAAGCATTAGCCATACCAAGGGAAGACACTCTCCGCAACAAAATCAAAACTGTGGAACCATATAATTCCGCACCAGCTTTCATCACACAATATAATCATCAATCTCACACAATACAGAAAATTTTAAACAAACATTGGGAAATCCTTATGAATGATCTTACACTTTCAAAAATTCTCAACAAGAAACCACAAGTTATATTCACAAGGGCTCCCAACCTCCAACTTATGCTGGCACCTACCATCAAGTCATCCAACCCCACCACCAATCAAGGACCACTTTACGGGTTCAAATGATGCAACAAATGTATAGCATGCAGAAACAACCCTTCCTCCAAGATAACAACTACACGATTTTCCTCACTTAACAACGAAGAAGAATACGACATCAAGAACAACATGGATTGCACTACTTCGGGGGTCATCTATCTTCTCACATGCCCGTGTCCTAAACAATACGTTGGACGTACAAAAAGACCATTGAAAACACGCATTGCGGAACACATCAGAAATATTAAAAAAGGACTCTTAACACATAGTCTCTCAAAACATTTCAAAGATGTCCATGGGGGGGACCCCACAGGTCTTAAGTTCCTACCCATAGAGAAAGTGGATGTACATTGGCGAGGAGGCAACATTGAAAGAAACCTTGACCAGAAAGAAGCCAAATGGATTTTTGAACTAGATACTCGGGTCCCTAAAGGACTGAATATAGACTTTGAACTTAACGCATTCCTCTAAACACATTTCCCTCTTTTTAGCAGTTTTTATACTATTTAATTTTAATTTTACTCTCCCTCTGTTTGTTCCATTAAGGATCAATTTATTCATAGAGTCCCTTTCATTATCCAGTTATAGCTGTATTTATCTGTATTCACTTGTATATCATCTTCACCTACCACATTTAGAGACACTTATGATTCCTTAAAGTATCAATCTACTATTCTTGTTTCCACTCAGCACTTATCTACCTGTAGAACTCTTTTCAGTTCTATACTTATTTTGTAGCGATCTTCACTTATAATTATACTTATAATTGTATCTTAAATACTATTTACCCAAGTTTATGACATATTCATACTAGCTTTTTATATATCTACACTGATATTCCCTTCTATCTGCCCATAGAACGGGTTCTTTATGATACTATTCACCAATCTCACAATATTTTTCTATTTTCTATTTTCTACATCTTTATTATTTTTTACATCATTATATTCCCTTAATTTTTAATTTTTAATTTTCTAACTTTTTAACGACATAGTTGTCTTCCTATCTTCCTTCATTTATTTAAGGGCATAGATATAATTTTTTCATATGTATCCTCCATATCATGTTGCCACTGCACCAGTGCCTTCTGAGGTCTAATTGCATAATTCCACCAATTATAGATAAGTAATGGATAAATAGATTAATATATGTCTCTTTTCCAGAGCGGACTGCCATTAGGACTTACAGCATTTCTTTAGTATATCCCTCCAAGAAGCAGAGACCGAACGGGGGTACATGTATATATGTGCATATATATATACGTATATGTATACACATAGAACTCAATGCGGACTTTGCACAACATGATTGTACTGGTCTCGATCACAACACCAATAAGAAGCATGTTGTCTCTTTCTCATTACCTTTTATAATAGTTTTTTGTATGTTATTAGATTCCGCTTTTTCTCTTTCTTATAACTTAATGTCAATATGCAAATATATTTCTCTTAAATTTATATCCACCGACCAATTACCTATGATTTTATACAATTTTTATACAATTTTATATAACTTTATATAACCTTGTACATTTGAATTCTATTGTCCTCTTCTTTTAGTAATGTATATATCATTAAATGTCAACCATTAAGACCTTTGAAAATACATTCTTTAAAATAACTTTCTAAAATAACTTTTTCAAATTAATTTCATCCATTTATGGTATCTATATATTATCTACTAGTTCGCATCATCCGCTATATTTTATAACTCTGAATCCTATACTTATACATTTGTATATTTGTATACTTCTGTATTTTGAATTCTGCATATGTATTATAATATTATCCAATCCGATTATAAATTGTTATGTATGTTTCAAATATTAGAGCAACCAACAAACTGCTGAACCACTCATTAAGTGTTTAACTTTATTAGCTAATTGGAAGAACTGTATTAGCAATCAGAAACATCTGTATAAAAGAATAGACTGAAGGACTTGACCACATTCCGTCTCTGAAGAAGTAGGGCCACTCCTACGAAACGCGTAAGACAGACCGAGAAGGCAGGTTACAGATCAACTACACCGGCTGAAAGTCTTCCCACACAAAGAACCCTTGGCAAACACTGCTACAGAGATCGCCGATTCTGTCCGTCCCCTGGAGTGAGGTCCTGTCGGGACGTACACACAGACGCACGCCGTCCTCACCGGCAGCTGCATCCATCAGACGGTTTTCTGGCACAGTGCAATCCACATCCATCCTAAGTTTATCTGAGGGTTCATACCATCAATAGACTTTCATCAGACTGGTAATACCATCACAGACTGTTCCTGATCGGTATTTAACTATATTTTTATGTTTTTATATATTTTTTGATAATAAACTGGTTTTTCTTAACCGATCCAGTTTCTACTATATTATTATAATATACTTCAGTCTATAGCGATATTTCATTGCTTTAAGCAAACAGTTCCATATACTGTGTTGCTATTTATCTTATTCAACTATGTTTACAATCTTTGCAGATACAAAGTATAATATCTAGTGGAAGTGTTATTTCGCCCTGCATATCTCAGGGTTTGAGACACCAACACTATACATTTATCTATTATCTGATTCAAGTTCATTCTATTATTTGATTCAAGATCACTTTATTATATCTCTTTTTGTTTTATATTTTGTATTCTATTTTATCTTTTCTACCCTTTACTATTCTATTTTTTAATGGTTATTAGTGCCATTTTATATCCATTTATTTTCTCCCACGTTTTATCTCTTAAAGGCCCAGCACTTATTTATTCCTAATTACATTTTATTTCTGTACCTCTTGGATATATGTGTGTCTACTCTTTAGACAGTATTTCATCTATACCTCTATTTTGAGGTTTATCAGTTATATCCTCTATCTATTTTATCCTCTTTTTTATTCTACTTTCATTTATTTTCTTATGTATTATTCGTCTTAAAGACACAGTACTTGATTTTTCATACTCACATTATCCTATCTCAGCCATCATCACTAGTCAGCTCCTGGATTCCACACACTACCTTTCAGAGTGTTGTTCTTTCTTTCATTTATAAAATCACTGTCTATCTTTACACGTTAATTTCAAATTCCTTCCTACTTCGCATGGCAGTAATACGCAAATCCATGTTTAATGTAATGTATTTTCCACAAATCCATGTTTATGGTATTATGGTGAAGTAGAAATTAGAAAGCAATGTGTATAAGTCTGATAACTTTAGATGTGTTTACAAGTATATAATTAAACAAGTATACAATTTTGTGCCTGTCATGACTTTATTTACCTCTAAATGTCACCCTTGCTTAGAGTCAGACTTCTGCATTTTGGGTCAAACACCATCAGCGTTATTTTCTAAAGTGTGAATTCTCAGTACGTGAGCAGGTTTTGAAAAGTTATTATTGTATAACATTAGCAATACTCATGTGAAGACCAGTTAGTGACTAAGCCTACATGGGAGAGTGGTCTGCAAAGGGGTTCCATTTCGTAAAAGTTGATTTAAACATGGGTTTGCAGTATTTACCATTTGGATGGCCCACTTATTAATGTTCTCTTAGCATCTTCTGCAGAAATGGGGAAATGTATTTCACTGGTCTCCGAAAGCTGCTTATTTATTTTGTGTACTTTTATATTTCAATAATTACTTATAAAGAAGATTAGATGTAATAACTCACATATTTATCTTTCAGGTTCAGTGGAACTACCAAGATCTATTTCAAGCACTTCAAGAACATATTTTAGAAGTTTAAAATATTTTATAACATCTCACAGCAAAATAATTGCAACTGTGGTTATTATAGTTATTTATATATACTGTATGCATTCTTTATTGGTAACACCAGAAGTCTAGATTAAGTAGAACGATTTGAGACACTAAAGAACCCTGTTGCCTTTTACCAGATAAATGTTATATTACATAGAAATGATTCTGAAGAAATATGAAATCTGAAATTAAACACAATGTAACGGAGTTCACCATTCTATGCTTTTCTGATATCAAAGAGCTCCAATTCCCAATTTCCTTAATATTTCTATTCATATACAGCATCATTATTGGTGGCAATGGAACCATTTTTTGTCTTATTCTGAGAGATACTAATCTTCACACACCTATGTACATATTTTTGATGATGCTTTCACTTATTGACATCTCCAGTACATCAAATATAATAATGAATATGCTATATATGCTCCTTAGACAACATAAGACAATTTCATTCCAGGGATGTATAACTCAAATGTACATATACTTATCCCTGACATGTACGGTCTTCTTCTTGCTTGGTGCTATGGCCTATGATCGGTATGTGGCAATTTGTCACCCTCTTCATTATTTTATTCTGATGAGCAGGACACACTGTTGTGCGTTCATTATTATGACTTGGATTCTTGGTTTTCTTGTCCCTTTGGGTCATATACATTTTATATCTAAATTTTACTATTGTACTTCTCATATTATTGACCATTTCTTCTGTGATATCGCAGCAATAATTAAACTCTCCTGCAGTGACTCATCCATTATAGAAATGTTAACTTATATTGCTGAGATATTAATATTTTTTCCAGACTTCTTGCTTATTTTAATATCGTATATATTTATTATCTCCAACATTTTGAAAATAAAATCCATAGAAGGACAACGGAAAGCTTTTTCTACCTGCACCTCCCATTTGACATGTGTTGCTATGTTCTACGGGACTGACTTGTGTTTGTATTTGAGACCCCCATCAAACTATTCTCCAAAACAGGACAAGTTTTTTGCTCTTCTCAATGTAGTTGTGATTCCTATGCTAAATCCTCTCATTTATAGTCTTAGAAATCAAGAAGTTAAAACTTCTTTAAGAAAACTTATAAACCAGATGATACTACTAGCTAAAACCAGTCTTGGTATACAGAGGTGACGGGCACCACAAAACACAAGTGAGGCAGGGCAAAACCACTACAATGAGAGGCATTTGAAAGAAAGAAGGAGCAGAAGTAGCAACATTAGTAATTTATTTTTCATTTATTTCTTTTAATCAGGTGAGTGAACACGGAGATGATCACCACCACCACAGTTTAAAATACGAGCTAAAAAAAAAAACCCTGCCGCATTAAGTGTAGGCATGATTTACTTGTGTAGTAAACTTCAGCCTCACAATGTGTATTATTGAAGGAAGATGTTTATAATTTACAAAGCACAAGCAGTGGCACAGAAGCCCACTGCAAACCAAAAAATCCATCTCATAACAGAAATAAAATAAGAAATATATCACAAATCAGTAAAACAATAGAACAGCACAGATACACTTTTTTAAAATTTGTTTTTAATTCACCAGATGATGAGGGGTCTTATTGTTCCTGTCCAACTTGGCTCTTTCAACTACTGGCAGTGTCCTCACCATCCTCCTGCTCTGCCTACGGGTGGTGGTAGTAGTGGAGGAGATGTGAAGGATAGGAGCCTATTTTCCTTCATCTTGTCTCACTACGCTACTTTTAGTTTTTATCTATGTGCAGTAAATATCAAATTATGCACATACCCAAAAGGATGTTGCATAATGTGTTCCCGCAGAACCTTGGGAACCCTACCAATAGATAACTCTCAGAAGAGTGATCACAGGATACTACATGAAAATAGTTAGAAATGCTTTTTTGACATAAAGCCTTTGTTGTCTAAACTGCATAAATAACCTTGTTCTCCCAATAAAGACTCAGAATCATCTTTATACCAACTTGCTGTCTGTGTGCTAAACTATTTATCCAGGCCGTAACCTGTGCATGCTAATCTGGAACTATAAATCATACAGAAGTCAGGATTTCCCTGACAGATACAGCATTGAAGGTAGGTTGTGACAACTACACCAACTCAGATACAGAACCAGTAGACCTGCTGTCTTCCCTAGTACTTTCTTGTTCTGCTTTTTTTAGTACTACTTGTAATGCAGACTTGTTATATCTTGCAGATGTTGCTTAATTACAGGACTAGTGAGATAATCCCTTATTGGCCCTCTACTCACTTCCTTAACCCACAATTTGTGGTTTGCAAGGTGACCTTCTTGGGGGCAGTCAAAGTGATTTGAAACTTTGCTTTGTTAGTGCAATGTAGTATCCTCAACCCTTTGCCTTGCATCTGCTGAATATGCAGGTGGATTTGCATCAGGGCAGTGGAAACTGTTGCAGCACTAGCCTGTGGACTAGCACTTAGTTGATTAATGCTAATGGAATTGTTGACGGTGGTGGAAATACTGGTGCTGACTTGCGCCAGTGGAAGCAGGTGCATCTGATGTCACAACTGTATGCGATGGATCATGGATTAAGTGATTCTAAAACAGATACCAATGGTCTTGGAGATGGTGTAGAAGATGCACACTAGTTTCCGGAGAAAATATTAGGCTGCTGCCTATTCTTTACAGACCTTCCTCTTCTAATTTCTCTGGCTCATCATACTCGTAGTCAAGTAGTTCCTGGGCCAGAGGTCTACTATGGTAGGGGAAACAGAAGCACCATCATCATACTATGGGGACACTATTTTGGTATTCTGCGCTAAGTTCTCACTAAAGAGTAATAATAATACTACTTCTCTTCTTCTTCTGTCTTCTCTCCAACTTCCAGTTGGAATCAACTCCCACTCTGTGTTGTGCTTTTTTTTTATAATTCCTGTACCCTTTTGACAAGGACTCACAAATACTGCTAGCAAGGGTTCAACACAGATACAAATCCATGCATCTTCAATTACTTTACAAGGTTATACAAGTCCTTGCCTTTTCATCCACTTGACAAGATTCTACCGGTGCAGGAGCACAACAACTTTTATTTGGAAAAATGGCCAAAAAAGATAATGCAAACACGGTAGCTTTTGTTCACTGAATGCAGGCTGGTGACAAAGTTCCCTCTGAGCACTAGTGACACTCATGTGGCAATTCAACTCCTAGTGATAATCTGGTCACACTGATGACAATCTGGCCTCCACCCACACACTCACAAACAGAACCCCTCACTATCAGAAACTATCATAAAAAAGGTGTCTAACTGTGGACCCTACTGGAAACATGCATTTTGTAGAACAAGGTAGACAGGGGGGTTAGACTTGTTTGATCTGGTGACTTAATTAATACATGCAAATCCTGCACCCTGAAAATGAATGAAGTATAAAAGCGTATTACTGTTGTAACGTTAGAAATAGGTATGCGGAAATTTAAATCTAACTATTTCTCTACTCCTAACTCTTGTCTTAAATATTCACTCGTGCATACACGCACACCACACCCATTGTACAGCACTGTGGTATATGTTGGTGCTCTCCATGAAATAATAAAATTGGGTACAAATTTACTACAGACCACTTCCCCTACACCTACTCTCCCTCAATTTTGCTTTCATATTAACACATGACATTGATGATGGTATCTTTGCCTTTTTTATTACAATACATTAGGTATATAAATTATTGTATTGTGTCAATTAACTCAACTTTATTAACATTAGCCACCAAGAAATCTAGTTCCAGGCTGGCTTATGACCCCCCAATGATGATGCCAGTTGTGGATTTACACCTCTGGTAAAAAAGTAGTTAACCTACAGACTCCCAGTACCATGACCACTTCAAATCACTAAAGTGACCATGGTGCTTGGAGTAACCCTGTAATTTGTGGATGCTATAAAACAAATATTGCAAAGTTGTTGATTATGGTTTTAAGGCCAAACCTTTTCAAAAATTGGTATGCTGAAACAACATAAATAGGAGTCACAGACAATTTAGATTTTTTTAACCATTTTAACTTCAGCTTCAGTAAAATCTGCTAGTTTCATTTAATTTTACATTTTGCAGACAGTTTCCTCCATGCTTGTATTTTGACACTGTTTATAAGAACAATAATAACCCCCATGTACAGGGTCAAATTACAGACATGCCATTTTCAGTTTTCAAATTTCGATTTTACACCAACTGTTTAATGGGTCCATGATAATTATGGGATAAAATAGGAACCCTCAACTGCACTTTACACCCATCATGGTATACTAGTGGAAAAAGAAGACAACTTGGCTTAATTCATATTGGGCTCATTTTAAATGATCCATTTCATAACAAATATTTGCCAAATTCAGTGGTAATTATTTTTACAAACAATTTGAATTTTAATGGTGACATCCCAGGTTTTGTGCATTCTATTCATTTAAAGATACAAGAAAAAGAAGGTATAAATGTTATACCAAACAAGTGGAGCGCTATCACAGTGTGAACAATAAAGGGATACACTCACCCCTTTGGTACAGTGACAATCTTGAACGTTTATGCTTGAATATACATACAAAAAGGAAACAAAAAACAGAAAAAATAGTGCAGACGGTTCCCAAATACAAAAGGGTGATGTTAATAAATTACTGAAACCACTCACATGGACGGGAGCCTATGTGGTATTGACTCCGTAAATAGATCCTTTATGCTTTTTGGGCAGCAAACACACCCCTTTGTCCAAGCAATATTCCTCCAGGGATATATAATAAGAGAGAGACAGGACCAACTGTGTAGAATTGTATAAACTGAAATAATAGTATAGGTGGTAATGATTGTGCTCACCTTTAACAGAGCCCTGGATTCCCGGCTCTGAGGTTGATTAACAGTGTGCTTATTTAGGTGGGATAGCACTCTCCCAAGTGAGGTTCCTGATGGCTAGGAAGTACTTTGGTCTGAAGTATAAAGTAAAAAATTATTTATTAACAATACAATAAAACAGTAAAAATCCATATTCTAGAAAACAAAAAAAGTCCAATTAAAAGTCCTAAAGAATCAGCTAAACGCATTTCACTCTGTGAGCTTACTCAGTAGCTGTATGCAAAATAGAGTAGGGGATCATCTGCTAAATACAGATAAAATGGAGAGACATAGCGTTTAACTGTGTGAGAGTTAGTGAGGCATTATAATTTACAATTGGCCACTCACAAATTATCAGATGTAAATCAGCCTTGAGTGAAATCTTTTTCTTCTGATTCTTCACACTCCCATCAGTCAATCAGAGTATTTGCTCAAAAGAGAAAGTATATGGAGAAAAATAAAGTGCAATTCCAGAGTAAAGTATAAAAAGAATTTAATAACTTACATATAAGTTAAAAGCATTGAGTATATCACCACTGGGCGTCCTACGCGTTTCGTCCTAAGATGGGACTTCCTCAGGGACTTGGTGCATCAATCACAACAGAAAATGTGTATAAAAAACATTCCCCCCCCGCCCGTTCTTATATATCCCCTCCCGGAGTTCATTATTCAATTATTCCCGGCCGGTGTTTTCTTCTCCGTTCGGGCCGCACTTCCTGCTTGGACGCGATGACGTCATCACGTGCGCACGTCCCTTGCGTTCCAGACGTGCGTTCCAAATACCCGGAAATGGATGACAGTCATGAATCTTCAGTTCTCCTGGAGACATATGGGCAAATCAAAGCATATAAGGGGGAAGGAAGTTAAAAGAAGACTGGATAGCACATTTGTGGATAAAAATATCCATTATATTTCTACTAGAAGCTAAAAAGATCATATATATTGAAAATATATACATAGATATTATATATATATAAACTATGTTGTAAAAAAATCATAATAATAAAATAAAAAAATGAAAAAATAAAAATACACTAAAACAAGTATATACATCTAAATTATTACATTCAAATAGAAATCTAAAGTGAAACTCCATATATTTACATCTTTCTTACATACTAGTTTCTCATTTTGGGAGTGTGTATAAGACAGACAAATGAAGATACATACAGCCCAATATTAACACATAACTCTTCTATAATATATTGGTAATTAAGTGCATAAGGTGGAACCCATTTCTACATGTATATTTGTTCGCACTCCTCCCACTCATCTCACTCTCTATGGTACTTCCACATTTTTCTACCTCTACAGGTTTTGCTTTTAGAATTTTTAAAAATGTTTTAAATGTTTTTAAAGGGGCCCCATGTTTAATACTAATGTGGATAATTGGCCATATTATTTATACAGCTCAATATTTGATATTAATACCACTAGAGGACTGAATTGTATATATATAATCTTTCGAGATAAATCCATTAGTAGCGCCTTTATACGAATATTGGAAATTACATAGAAATGAAGTGAGGAAAAAGGAGGTGCGACATCCATACAGACCTTTTATACAACCCAAATTAATCTTCAAAAAAACTCCACAGGTCAATATCCAAATTCAAACCCCAAGGTTGGAGTGTCTTTAGTTTATTTATCCAGAATGTTTCTCTCTGTGAGAGTTTTTTAGTTAAATCTCCTCCCCTCCAGTAGGGATCCACATGTTCAATGCCCACGAAAGAAAAATTTCGTGAACTGTTTTGAAATCTTTTTGGAGTGAAGATTTTACGTCTAGTGATTGGTGGGCTATATGTAGAATGTTTATATGTATCTCTTATAGGTGAATTGGAAGCATAGTTCCTTGAAGTGTTTTTATTTCCAATAGGAGAGGTATTCCTTTTAAATGGACTGTCTCTCCTAATAAATGTGTTCACTCGTGAGTTTTCAAAATTTCTGGTATCTCTATTATAATTACGTTTGTGTCTATTTTTTATTTTGTTACTGGTAGAAAAAGTATTGAAGGTTTTATCCCTTCTATCCCTCTTCATTTTATTATTTTTAGTTTCTGCAATTTTTTCTTCTAAATTGTTAATTTTATTGCAGATTTCTTTTTCCTTTTCTTTATATTCATTGGACTCTTTATTTTGAGTTCCATCTGTTTCTAGAGTTTTTATATCTATTTCTGTTTGATCTCTATTATGGTTTTCAAACTCAATTATTAGTTTCATCAAATTTTGTGAACATGTATCCAAAATTAAATCCCATTTTTTCAAGAAATCTTCATTATCTATACCACATGCTGGAATTTTTTCTACTCTTAATCCTCTAGGGATTAAACCCTCTTTTAGATAACTTTCAAGATAGGATACTTCCCACCATTTTTTAGTTTCTTTTACCATTAGACGTTCTAATTTGGTGAAATAAAAATTATCCGAATCTCTTAAAGGGATATTCTCCGTATTATGATGGAACATTTTTTCGAATCTAACATTTCTACCTCTTTGTCTACTCTTAATCCTCTAGGGATTAAACCCTCTTTTAGATAACTTTCAAGATAGGATACTTCCCACCATTTTTTAGTTTCTTTTACCATTAGACGTTCTAATTTGGTGAAATTAAAATTATCCGAATCTCTTAAAGGGATATTCTCCGTATTATGATGGAACATTTTTTCGAATCTAACATTTCTACCTCTTTGTCTACTCTTAATCCTCTGGGGATTAAACCCTCTTTTAGATAACTTTCAAGATAGGATACTTCCCACCATTTTTTAGTTTCTTTTACCATTAGACGTTCTAATTTGGTGAAATAAAAATTATCCGAATCTCTTAAAGGGATATTCTCCGTATTATGATGGAACATTTTTTTGAATCTAACATTTCTACCTCTTTGTCTACTCTTAATCCTCTAGGGATTAAACCCTCTTTTAGATAACTTTCAAGATAGGATACTTCCCACCATTTTTTAGTTTCAGTAGCTGTATGGTAGCCTCAGGAATCTTCTCCTTTTTAAATGCTTGAGAGTCCATATGGGTCGTCCTCTTGGGGTCACATGGTGTATAATTAACCAATCACAGGAACAACATTCTCCTCCTTATTGTATGCTGAGAAAACATATGTGGTGGGAAGATTCACATTCGATAGTAATGCTGTCAATCCTTGGAGACACTTAATTAAACAGTGGTCATTGGTGGTGACATGTGGTTGAACATCCAATACGCTCAGTGGTTGGCGGAAGTGACAGGCGGGACGACCAACGCAGACATGGGAAAGTCTAATGCATAAGATTAAAATGTGCCCATTCAAGGCAGGTCGCTCCCCATTGAAAGGAAGCGGCGTGGCGTGATACATCGCCCGTCATAACTTACTATATTTCCAGATTTCTCAAATAAGTACAGGGGAGAAACCCGGCGCCGGATCGGGGGAGTGGTCCCGCCGACATCACAGGAAACTGTGCGCCGGATAGACACTCCTCCCCCGGCGGCGTACAAACCGGAAACCATATTCAGGGGAAGTGGGTCTACGGGGAATGTTTTAGAGAAGTACATAATGTAACAGCCGTGGTTCTTTCTATGAAATCCACGGTTACCGGAAATTACATAACGGGCATAAACCTTTACGTCGGAATTATCTTCAAAATTATTGTTATTGCCAATTAGTAGACCAAAAGTATAGTATATTAAATGAAAAACAAAACAAAAAGAACAAAGATGTTGGAGATTGACTAGTTGTAATGGGAGACATCTATAAAAATGAGAGGGGAGGGTGTTATGCTAATATAGCGGGGTGGCCGTGATGACATCACAGTTAGATGCTGTGTGTCAGCCCAAACTCCTCCTAGTGGCACTTATGTTCAAGAGACTCCATCATAGGGATGGGCATCAAAATGGATGAAGAAAAAATAACGCTCCATATCAAATTATCCAATTGGAATAATGAATTATTCATTGTGGAACACATAGAGAATGGGGCGAGGAAGATACAGATATAAGGATAAGAATAAAAAGCAAAAATAAAAAAACAATTGGTTACAATATGGTAAATACATTCTAACATAGTTAGAGCATGTACCAAAAATTATCACCACTGTGATAGCGCTCCACCTGTTTGGTATAACATTTATACCTTCTTTTTCTTGTATGTTTATATTCTTTGTGGATAAAGGGTATTCCACTTTTAGTGTTGAGCTGCTTTTATCTTTCAGGCACTGTGAAGTATCACTTACTATCTCTTTATAGAGATAGTCCCTCTCTGTATTCCTTCAAAGACCCTAGCTTCGCTACATTTTCCAAGCAAAATAAAAACCTGCAAGTATATGTCTGCAAGTTGTCTAGGGACTTGAACAGTCATATAACAGACCTACCCTAATTGTGACATATCTCTTTACATAATTTCTGTTCATTGAAGTGACACAATCTGTGACCAGGGTCAAACTTTTACACTATTTTGTACTCTAGAAGCCTTATATAACCCTAACCCTAGCTAATCCTCATGATAGCTAACCATAACACATGCATGGAGACCTCAACAGGGACTTATGTGCGTCTCCCTCTGTAGCACAGAATTGTGTTCAGCTACTTTGATTTATATGGCTGCATAATCAGGACACACTTGAAAACGAGAGAAATTTCAATGTATACTTCCTGGTAAAATATTTAAATATTTTATAAATAAATACTTTGAGAGCTGCATAAAGCTCATCAGTCAGTCTAGGACCTATATATATATATATATATATATATATATATATATATATATATATATATATATATATATATATAGATATATATATATATATATATATATATATATATATATATATTTGTGGACTTTCATAAAGAACTTGTTAATGTAGCTAACATAGCAGCACACCTCAAACATAAATTGGACTAGGTGTAAAGTCCTTAACTCCAATCTGAAACAAACTTTAAGTCTATATTGACTTTATCGCTAACCTAGAATAAATGCATCAGACTTGGCATGTGAAGCCCCATCCATGAATCTCAATTGGCAAGTTTGTGCATGACACAATTGTAAGTATATAATTTCCCGTTTTTAAGACTCCCCAGACTAAGAACACCACATATCTCACTAATGAGCAACTCGCCTCTATATCTTGCTGTGTCAAGTACTTAAAAGGACACTCCCCAAAACACAAAACCGCCCAAAAAACAACATACAAAAACTTTAAAAATCACTATTTGTTAGATATACCCCAATGAATACATGCATTCATTTTATTATGCATTTTTTAAATTTGGGGTGTAATTGAAAATAGTTTACAAAATCTGCAGATCTATTGTCTTCAGCCTTTGCGAGCCTTACCTTCTTTCCTAACCCAGAATTTCTGTGGCTGTCCATTCACAGATTTCCCAATGCAGCTCAATGAGAAGTCTTTACAAGGCAGGTGCTCTGGGCAACAGTCTGCCTTTTGAATTTCACTGAACTGAGCAAAATTACCAAGAAGTAACAGACTGGCTGAGTAGTTTGACTGACAGCACGGGTAGTGTAACAAGGTTCATTTATAAATGTGCAAATGTTTTATTAAAATCTGTACTTTTTCTCAAATTAGAAAAAAGATTAAACTGATCTGAAAAAAAAACAAGCTGAAGTGCTTTAGGCGTTTGGAGTGTTCCTTTAAGACACATTTTCTTAAGTTATGAGAAACACTGTGAGACACAGTGATATTCTTACTTTCTTTGGAAAAGGCTTTCTAAGATGGAGCTTTAGTGGTGTAAATTTGATTACAAAGTCCAAGCAAATAATTCAGTAGGTTTTTACATTAAAGGACCACTATAGTCACCCAGACCACTTCAGCTCAATTAAGTGGTCTGGGTGCAAGGTTCCCCAGATTTTAACCCTGCAGCTGTAAATATATGTTTACATTGAGGGTTAATCCAGCCTCTAGTGGCTGTCTTCCTGACAGCTGCTAGAGGCGCTTCCCCGACGCTCAATGCAAAAATCACATTAAGAACGCAGAATGTCCATAGGAAAACATTGATAAATGCTTTCCTATGGCCGTTTTTTAATGCGTGTGCAGCTTGGCCGTGCATGCGCATTCGGCTCCACTCGGGAGCTGACGTTGGAGGGGGAGGAGAGGTCACCAGTGCCGAGGAAGCCCGGCACTGGATAAAGGTAAGTGGCTGAAGGGGTTTTAGCCCCTTCAGCCCAGCAGGAGGGGGGCCATGAGGGTGGGGGACCCTAAGGATTATATAGTGCCAGGAAAACGGGTTTGTTTTCCTGACACTATAGTGGTCCTTTAAATTATCTGTATCTGAGCTTTTACTGTACCTTATTATGTTGATGTAAGTCTACAAAGGACCTATTTTTGTGCACATACTTGTTTTTAATAGAATGCTTTTATTTATTTTTGTATTCAACAATAATAATTGCAGCATTAAATGCATGTGTGAAATACACCTATTTATATAAACTGAATATTTAATGTGTTCTCCAAAATACAGTGATCAAATGGTGAAATTAGAGTATGTTCAGATTACAATGAATTAGTGACAGTTACAGAGGTCTCACATAACCTGTGCTGTGAGTCACTAATGCTGACTTTATCATTTGGTATTATCCCTACATTTGGATGATTCATCAGGTCAGTGGATCTGCAGGTTTCCCACTTATGGGTGTACACTAATGAAACATTTATCCTGTGCCAGGGACATCATGACTCATGATAGGGGTGAGAAAACTTTTGTGCTCTTTGTTTTGTTTATTTTTTTGTTAAGTATGCAGTTGAACACATAATACTAAACCAAAAGCAAGGGGAAATTTTAATATTATGAAACTGGATATATCTTGAACTTTGTCAAAACAACTTAGTTTGTTATGAACTGAAGTCTACAGTATTGTACCACAATATTAGACATTGCACCTTGTATTCCTTTTAATAAAAATAAAAATTGTATTATAATAATGTAACTTCTAATAATGTATGATAAACAGCCACTAGAGGCAGTCTTAACCCTGCATTGTAAACATTGTAGCTTGTCTAAGCTGCAGGGCTAAAACAACACATTAATTTCATAATGGCTGAAATTTTTATTTTAATGGCTCTTTACAGCAACCATTAAAATTCCTGTCACTGGAGTGGGGGGGCGTGGCCAGCTGAGCAACCAAATAGATGCGTCTGTGCAGAGCTCCGGCTCTACAGACTGCAAAAATAGTCATAACGCCACTGAAATGGCCAAAAACCGAGACAAACTACAGTCTACACCCCCAACAAACATAGAAAATTAGCCCACTCTGAGGGTCTTTGCCAGTCCGATATCCGCAGGTCCTTTGAAGGGCCCAGGCCAAGCCCAAGATGGCCCCCGGCAGACCACGAGGCTCAAGTACATGGGATGACTCCGAGGGGGAGGAAAGTTCAGTGGCCTCGCAGGCAAACAGCAGTGTGTACCAGAGAGTAGACTTGGATGTTGACACATCCAGTGGCGTACATACCAGGGTCGCAGGGGTCGCGGCTGCGACCGGGCCCGGCCCACCAGGGGGCCCGGCCACCCCTGCGACCCGGTATGTACCCACAGGGCCAGCCTCTTCTGCTGGGGGGCCCAGGAGCCGGCCACCTCCGGGCCCCCCGAGGCTGGCCCTGCTGTCACCCGGCTGGCTGGCGGGCGCGCGAGGGAGCACTGTCCCCTGGGTGCTCCCTCTTCAGCTCCCTCGCGCGCCGCACTGAAACCGGAGCCGGAAGATGACGTCATCTTCCGGCTCCGGCATCTGTACGTGGCGCGCGAGGGAGCCGAAGAGGGAGCACCCAGGGGACAGTGCTCCCTCGCGCGCCCGCCAGCCAGCCGGGTGACAGCAGGGCCAGCAACACCACTGGACCCCAGGGAATCCCCCCAGCTCTCCCACAAGTAAGGAGGCTGGGGGGATTAAATTAAAAAAAAAACAAACAAAAAAAAAACGTGTGAGAGTGTTAGTGAGAGTGTTAGTGAGAGTGTTAGTGAGAGTGAGTGTGTTAGTGAGAGTGTTAGTGAGAGTGAGTGTGTTAGTGAGTGTGTTAGTGAGTGTGTGTGTGTTAGTGTGTGTGAGTGCTAGTGTGTGTGAGTGTTAGTGAGTGTGTTAGTGAGTGTGTGAGTGAGTGTGTTAGTGTGAGTGAGTGTGTTAGTGTGAGTGATTGTGTTAGTGAGTGTGTTAGTTTGTGTTAGTGAGTGTGTTAGTGTTAGTTTGTGTTAGTGTGTGTTAGTGTTAGTGAGTGTGTGTGTGTTAGTGAGTGTGTTAGTGTGTGTGTTAGTGAGTGTGTTAGTGTTAGAGTGTGTTAGTGTTAGTGTGTGTGTTAGTGTGTGTGTCTGTTACTGAGTATGTTTGTGTGCGTCTGTCACTGAGTGTGTGTCTGTCAGTAAATGTGTGCGTCTGTTCATGAGAGTGTGTGTGTGTGTGTGTCTAAAGCACTTACCTTTCTCCAGCACCGGGCTCCCTTGGCGCTGGGGATCTCTCCGTCCCGATCCGCCTCTCAGCTGCGAATGCACATGCGTGGCAAGAGCCACGCGCGCATTCAAACCACCCATAGGAAAGCATTACTCAATGCTTTCCTATGGACGTTCAGCGTCGTCTCTCTGTGATTTTCACAGTGAGAATCGCAGAAAATCCTCTAGCGGCTGCCAATGAGACAGCCACTAGAGGCTGGTTTAACCCTCAGTGAAACATAGCAGTTTCTCTGAAACTGCTATGTTTTCAGCTGCAGGGTTAAAACTAGAGAGACCTGGCACCCAGACCACTTCATTGAGCTGATTTGATCTGGGTGTCTGCAGTGGTCCTTTAAGTGTATGTGTTTATGCATGCACTGGCGTACATACCGCGGTCGCACGGGTCGCAGCCCTGCGACCAGGTGCCCGCCGCCATGTGTTGCGGCCCCAGCCCGCGCAGAGTAAGCGCGGGGGGGGGCCCACAGATCAGTTTTCGCACCGGGGCCCCATGGGTTGTGTGTACGCCACTGGACACATCACCATCTACTAAAGAAGACATTAAACAACTGCTTCTGGACCTTAGTGCTGTATGGAAGGTGGATCTTGCAGGGTTTCATACAGAGATTGGCACCCTGACTAACCGCATAGGGGAAGTGGAATCCTGAACGAACAGCCAGATAAAAAAAAGCCTTCATTTTAAAATACAAAAGAAAATTTCAGTCCTGATGGAGAGGGATTGAAAGAGCTCTGCCTGGAAAATTTGGAAATTAAGGCAATGCAGAAGTAGACATTTTAGTAAATTATTATTTCTAATTATTTAAATCTAATTAAATCACGGAAAAATAAACACAATCCTTTGTATACAGAAGAATTTGTAATTAAAGGGCTTATATTTTATTTTGTTAGTATATTACTTTCATTGTTTATAAGAACGTTTAATCTAAGACATTACACATTTTGATTTATGCTAAAAGACTAAAAATGGAGTAACTACAATATAAACCAATAAAATACCCTTTCCAGTTCCTCTACAGTTGAATGATTGCTCCAAAATGTATCTCTATGCACAACTTTGACTACATCTTAGATCCCATTATCCCCTATTTTTTATATGTCGTTTTTCTTCTTTCTCTAGTTGCCGTTAGTGGAGATTATGGTGAGAATACTATAACCACTATTTCTTATTATGTATGAATTAGAGATAATCAATAATATCCCATGTTGGGATGACTCAAACTATTGGCAAAATATAAAAAAATCGTCATGTGATTTATTGATTCTCACAATGCACTCACAACAGTTTGATTCAGTCTTGGCATCAAATCAGAGTATAGCAATAGTTATTTTTCTTAAACAATTTATTTCAATACCATGTTTGTTACCCACTTTATATAATGAAGGTTTTTGTTATGTTTTTTTTTAGAATATTTCCACTATAGTTCCAGTACTACTGTATTTTCTTTTCTGGCGATTAAAGTTAAATTTAAAAAAAAAAAAAATGTTCATGGCCCAAACGATCTATACATTTTAGTCTGAGATGGTTAGTAAGGTTTTGCCTATTACCTTTGTACCACCGGGCTCCCAGCCTACTCTCATGTCAGCTAAACTGGCCAGCTTCTGCAGAGCTTCAAAAGCCAGAGGCTGTTCATTGACTGGCTAGTAGGGTTAGGATTAAGGGTTGGGTTAGGGGTAGAGGTAGGGTTAGGTGTAGGGTTAGGGGTTGGTAGGGTTAAGGGTAGGGTTAGGGGTAGGGGTAGGGTTAGAGGAAGGGTTAGGTTTAGGGGTAAGGGTAGGGTTATGGGTAGAGGATTGCTGAAGTCCCGAAGTGCCGATTTCCAGAATTGCCAATGTCTCGAATTTCGGAAGTGTCAAAGCAAACTGAATTTTTTGCCCATTCACATCCCTATCGATATGTTTTCAGATTAATGCACATGTCAAGTATGCCACAAGTAATAGTATATATTATTCTTCTGTGATAGTCTCAAGCTATATAAATATATTGCTGATCTGTTTTGTTGTCTAATATATGTAGGTCTTTTTTTTTTTATTATTTCAGTATATATACATACTACAACTATTACATAGACAAAAACCAGTAAACAAAACACAAAAGACAAAACATAAAATCACATCACATCACTAACCAACATTATTTAGTGGTGTATAAACTTAATAACCCAATCTCTATTATATTCATAAGCCATTCTTGCATACAAATAAATATATAAAAAATAAAGAATAAATGCTGTCATATTTTAATTTTTTTACGCTTATCTAGTACACTGCTACTCTAATATATACTTTTATAAATTGCATAAACCAATATATAAAGCTTATTTGAGAGCATAAGACCTTTTTATAACGCCACTAACTAATAAATTATTTTATTTAAATTAATTTAATTTAATTTCTCTACCACCTTCTTAACCATAGCCTAACTCCTATATATACATATTCCTAACATTAAACTATTTTTGCCATTTTTTTTAATTTTCCTTCCCCTCCTGCCAAATGACTTGCCATTCTCTCATGGCAACTTGAAGAGTCTAAGCGTACCATAACCTCTTTGAACAAAGGTGGCTGAATTTGTTTCCACCTATAAGCTATAGCTATTTTAGTTGCTAATAAACAGTGTATCATTATTGTTAATACTTCCTCCTTAGGTGTTGTCTGAAACATGTGAAACAGATTTTCTGGTTGCCAATATCTACCTTTAATCCCATTTTAAAAAAGGATTCCACTTCCTGCCAAAGTGGTATTATCAATGGGCACTCCCCAAAAAATATGCAACAAGTTGCCTATACTCTTTTGGCATCTCCAACAAGCTGTAGATGTTCCCGGATACAGTTGAGCTACTCTGGAGGGACCATATACCATCTCATATTTAATTTGCTGAATGCCTCCCATTGTGATAAGCTTCTAGAAGCATGTTTCGTAATTTTTAAGGCCTTATACCAACTTTCCTGCGGTATTTGCTTATCTAAGTCTCTCTCCCATTTTTGCATATAACCTACAGTATCCACATCTGTAGATACTAAAAAGTTATAGCAAAATGAGAGAGCTTTTTTATTTGGAATTTTCCCTACGCATTTACATAAAAAAGGGGAGCTATTTATCCTATCTTTTAAAGCACATGTTATTTTATTCAAAATATGTTTAATACGTAAATAAGTAAATAATTCATGTGACGGCAGAACATATTGCTTCTGAAGCTCCGGAAATGGTTTTATTCCACTTGCATTATATAAATCGCCTATCTGTCTTACCCCTCGCTCCATCCATATATCTAAAAATAGATCAGGGCTCAAGAATGTCATCATTTTGAAAGGAGCTTCCAATGCCAACGCCTTAGATATTCTTAGCATTGAAATAGCTTGTCCCCAAATTTTTAGCAATGCTTTCGTAGAAGGCAACATATTGCATAATTTTTCTTGTTTCCCTGGGCCAAGCCAGAGTAGCTGTTCCACTGAGCCCTCCTGAATACAAGCATTCTCTAACCCCAACCAAATTGGGGCTATACCCTGCTCACGAATAGACATGCCTTGTGCAAGGAAAACTGCTTTATAATAAAAGGAAATATTTGGTATGTTTAGACCACCTTTCATATATGGTTTCCAAAGGCAATTCTGTGCAATCCGCGGTGGTTTCCTTTTCCAAATATGTGCATTAATAGTTGTTCGGAACTTTTTTTAGAAGAGCATTTGTTAACACAATTGGTAAAGTTCTAAATAAAAATAAAATAAGGGGCAGGATCATCATTTTTATCGTGGTAATACGGCCAAGCCAGGATATCTCTCTCTCCTCCCATACTTTAAGTTGTTTATTCAGTTTATGAATTAATGGGATGTGATTATCTTTTATTAACTGGGCTGGATTGCTGGATCATTTAACCCCTAAATAAATTATTGATGAAAAGCGCCAGTCAAATGGGTATAAATCTTGCAGTTCTTTTACTAATTGTTTTGGAAGATGAATTGGCATAGCTTGTTTTTTGGGGGGATTATTCTTATAATAAGACACTTGTCCATAACTATTCAATAATTGCATCAAGTTTAAAAGTGATGTTGACGGATCTGTTAAGAATAATAAAACATCATCCGCAAACAGTTCTATTTTCAATTTTCCTGCAAGCGTGTGAATACCCCAAATATTGTTTTGTTTTTTAATGTGTCTTATTAGTGGTTCTAAACTTAAAATAAATAACAAGGGGGAGAGAGGACACCCCTGCCTTGTACCATTTGTGATCTGAAACGTCGTTGATAAAAACCCCGTATTATGTATTCTCGCTGATGGATAAGTATAAAGGGCAAAAATGCTCTCTAAAAAAGCTGAGGGGAAGGCCATCTTTACCAAAACATCTTTCATATATTGCCAATTTAGGCGATCAAAGGCCTTCTCGGCATCTAAAGCTAGAATTAATAATTGTTGCTTATTAATATCGGCCCAGTTCAATATATTCAAACAATGGCGGGTATTATCCCCTAATTGCCTTGAAGGAACGAAACCTGCTTGTTCATGAGAAACCAACTTAATCAAAAATGGTTTTATTCTTAATGCTAATAGTTTTGCATAAATGTTTGTGTCAACATTTAAAAGTGAAATTGGTCTTAAATTTACACTTTCAGTAGGTGACTTCCCTGGTTTGGGCAAAGTAATTACATGGGCCAATTGCATTTCAGCCGGCATAGTCCCTGAATTAAAAAAAAAAAAAAAAAAATACGCCCGTAAGGTGAGAAATAAATACATTTGCAAAACTTATATAAAAAAGATTTGAAAACCTATCCGGGCCTGGGGCCTTTTTTTTTCTGAAGATCATTAATCACTTTCAATACTTCCTCCTCCTCAAAAGGTTTTAATAATGACTGGCTTTGTAATTCTGATAGGGAAGGCAGATCTATATCTGCTAAAAAAAAAGACCTAATTTCTTCTTTTGTGGGATGATATGTATCATGCTCATTTTTTAAATTATATAACTTTTTATAATAAGCGGAGAGTTTTTCCACAATATCTTGAGGGTTAAACAGTTTTGCTTTATTTGCTGCTAACAAAAATTGTATTTTTGATTGTTGGACTTTATTTTTTAGTATCCTAGCTAGCTTTTTCCCAACTTTATTGCTCTGCGTATACTGAGTCAATTTTAGTTTTCTCATGTGGCTTTCCAAAAGTTTCAAATTCAATTCCTGAATTTCAATTTCAACTTTACTGAGCTAAGAAGATATTATTTTTTATGGGTTCCGTTTATTTTCTTCCTCCAACACCGTAAGCTCTTCTAAAAGTCGTTCTTTATCTCCATACTCTTGCTTCTTTTTTCTTGTACCCACCTGTATAAACAATCCCTTCATTACTGCCTTAACCCCTTAAGGACCGGACTTTTTTTGCGATGTTGTACATTTGCGACCAGGCATCTTTTTGACACTTTTGTGGTGTTTGTGTTTAGCTGTAATTTTCCGCTCTCTCATTTACTGTTCCCATACAAATTATATATTGTTTTTTTCAGGACAAAACAGGCTTTCTTTACATACCATTATTTATATAATCTCATGTAATTTAATTTTAAAAAAAATGAAAAAATATGATGAAAAATTGAAAAAATACACGTTTTTTTGAATTTTATATGAAAAATATTTTACTCATCTACAAAAGCAAATGAAAAAAACTGCTAAATAGATTCAAAATGTTGTCCTGAGTTCAAAAATACCCAGTGTTTACATGCTTTTTGCTATTTTTTTGCATGTTATAGGGCTATGAGTACAAGTAGGATATTGCGGTTTCAAAACATACATTTTTAAAATGTATCAATAGTGACATTATAACACTATTATCTGTCATAAATAGCTAAATAACACCCCACGTGTACATATTTTTTTAAAAGTAGACAACCCAGGGTATTCAATATGGGGTATGTCCAGACTTTTTTAGTAGCCACTTAGTCGCAAACACTGGCCAAAGTTAGCGTTCATATTTGCTTGTGTGTGAAAAAAGTAAAAAACTAAATTGAACGCTAATTTTGGCCAGTGTTTGTGACTAAGTGGTTACTAAAAAAGACTGGACATACCCCATTTGCAATACCTTGGGTTGTCTTCTTTTGCAAATGGTATGCCATCATGGGGGTAATTCTCATTCCTGGGCTACCATACGCTCTCAAAGGCAACGTAACCAACCTGGCCATTTTCAATGTAAAAATATTTGACCCATATATTTGACCCTGTAACTTTCAAAAATGCTATAAAACCTGTACATGGGGGGTCCTGTTCTACTCAGGAGACTTTGCTGAACACAAATATTAGTGTTTCAAAACTGGAAAATGTATCACAACAATTATATCATCAGTAAAAGTGCTGTTTGTGTGTGAAAAATGCAAAAGAAGTCACTTTCACTGACAATATCATCGCTGTGATATGTTTTACTGTTTTGAATCACTAATATTTGTGTTCAGCGAAGTCTCCCGAGTAAAACAGTACCCCCCATGTACAGGTTTTAGGGTGTCTTAGAACGTTACAGGGTAAAATACAGTGATAGCAAATTAAATTCTCTGTACTTTCGGCCTGGGTTGGCAGGCAGGTCCCTTAAATTGCAATCAATAAAATAACTTAATTATGTAAAAATATTACATAAATACGCACGTAGAATTTAAATATATATGCATATTTATATATTTGAAGTCTACGTGTATATTTATATAATTATTTATGTAATTTTGTATATGGACATATGAATAGTTTGCATTCTTTTTATTTATTTATATATACATAGATATATATACAATTTCATTCTAAGTGTATTTTGATATATATATATATATTAATATCAAAATACAGTTAGAATAACATTTCTTATAGATATATAATTTTTTTTAAATTTTTATTATTATTTTTAATTTTTTTAATTTTATTTAAATTATTTATTATTCATATTTTATAATAATATATATATATATATACAATATATATAGTTATTATATATATTATATATATATACGTGTGTAAATTAATTATAAGTGTATTTTTATATTAATATATGTACATATTAATATAAAAATACACTTAGCATGACATTATATATATGATATATAGACATATATTATATAGGTATAATATATTCAAACAGGTGCACTATATACATAGACAGTATGTAACAGTGACAGTGCGTAGCGCTCAATAATAATCACTTACTCCCCAGCTGTTTTCTTTGGGGTGTGTAAGGTATATGGGTGTTCTTTATTCCAAATGCAGTATATTCCTCAAAAGAAACAAAGG
This sequence comes from Pelobates fuscus, assembly GCF_036172605.1. Classification (NCBI taxonomy): domain Eukaryota; kingdom Metazoa; phylum Chordata; class Amphibia; order Anura; family Pelobatidae; genus Pelobates; species Pelobates fuscus. The sequence continues at coordinate 22,483,717 of NC_086326.1, forward strand.
GAAAACAGGGAAAACTCGCCCTGGTGTTGAAATCCTTATGATAATATTGATACAAATAAAGGTGAAGAATGCCTCTCACCTGGATCAGAGCCTGTGACCTGGCTCTGAGTATGTTAGCTTTTGAGTCCTTTTAATGGGATGACTCCTTCCCTCTTTAGCAGGATAGAAGATGTACCAGGTGTATGTTTAAGTGGTCAAATTTTTATTTTACAAATTCATAAAATCATAAAATACATACATAACACTGGTATCAGTCCAAGTTTCAGTCCAAGACGCGTTTCGCCGATTCCTCCCGGCTTTATCAATTGGTAACTTCTTCCTGCTTCCCTCTTGGTTAAATTCCCCACCTACCGTCCGGATTGGAGGAAACTGACTCCATTCCACCCAATCACGGACGTTTCTGTGGGGGAGTGTGAGGACCTCCGGCTGAAATGATTTGTCCCTTATCAGTGACGTCAGCGCGCATGTGCATGCGTCCATGCGTGTGACGTCACTTCCGGGAATCTGAAAGTTCCGTATTCACCTCGCTGTTCCGTGATGTCTTTCTTCCGGGTCACATGGGAATTCGATGTCATTCACTGTAGCACGGAGTCTTTATCCAATTCTCATAATCTTTAAAACGTCAAACCGCCATCTCATTAAAGGGCATAGTGCTGGCAATGTTATATGTCCATATTATTGTCCATGTTCTTTTTCTATTGTCAACATGATGTGCTCATATTGAACATTATAAACAAAGAGAGTGCAAACTGTTAGTGGCCAACAAACATATTTAAAAATAATAATATACAAAGATCATTAATATTTGCCCCACTGCAAAGACCAAATAAAGCATACATTGAATGGTTCTCATCATGATGATTTATCACCACTAAGTATGATATATAAATAATTTTGGAAATATCATCAATTTTAGACATATAGAATTTATCAGTTCCTATTAAAAGATAATAAATAAATAGGAAAAATAGTAAAAAATAGAGATTATCTGTATATAAAAAATATTTACTTAAAAATATTTTTAAAAAGTATTTATCTAAATTAATTAATTTTTTTTTGTAAAATATATAAAAAATCCTTATAGAAAGTGGCATATTTCAAAATCATCATTAAGACCATAAGGTTGCATAGTGTTCAAATTAAAAATCCATTTCATCTCTGCTTGTCCAATCAATTTAATGGGGTCACCGCCTCTCCAATTCCCAATTACTTTTTGAATTCCCATGAATTCCATTAGATGTGGGTTACTGTTGTGATAATTCTTAAAATGTGCAGATACACTATGTTTTAAAAACCCATTTCTGATGTTCCTGACATGTTCCTGAATTCTGGTCTTTAGGGTTCTAGTCGTCCTGCCTATATAGGCTAGCCCACAAGGGCATGTAATCATATAAATTACTTTAGTTGAGTGACAAGTGATGACCTGTTTAATTTTAAATTTGGTATTCTTATCTTGTGGATGGCAAAAAATTCTCACTACTCTTCTGCCATTTTTAGAGTTTTTGCAGGCTCCACACATGCCACATCCATAAAAAACAGTCTTTTCTTTAAAAAACAGATTTGTCGGTTTTCTTGACAGCATATGGTTTTTAACTAAAGTGCTTTTAAGATTCGGTACACCTCTGTATACTATATCTGGTTTATCAGAGAGTATTGGATTTAAAACTGGATCATTTTTTAAAATTGGCCAATATTTGTGTATGATCTTTTTAAGGCGTCTACTGTTATAGTTAAAATCGCAGATGAATTTTAATTCCTGTGGTCTTGTATTATCTTTAGTACCCTTGTATTCTATTAATTTTAATCTATCATTGTTTTCTACTTCGTCAAGGGCTTTATTAAGCAGATCGTCTGTGTACCCCTTTTCTTTAAAATCGTTGATTATTTTCTCTGATTGTTCGTAAAATTTGTGTTGATCTGTACAGTTCCTTTTGACTCTAAGTAATTGTGCCTTGGGAGCATTTAGTAGCCAAGGGGAGAAGTGGCAACTGTTCTCCCTTATATAGCTGTTGACATCGACCTTCTTGAAGTGAGTGCAAGTCTTTAGTATATTCTGTTCCACATAGATGTTCAAGTCTAAAAATTCTACACTATTTTGGCTAAAATTACTTGTTAGTTTGATGCCTCATTCATTAATGTTCAAGTGTCCTAAAAACGATGTCAGTGATGCCTCATCTCCGTCCCAGATAAAAAATATGTCGTCAATGTATCGGCCATAGGTCACGAGATTCGCATCCCATCTATGGTCATTGTAAATAAACTCCTGTTCCCAATGCGACATGAATAAGTTTGCATAGCTTGGTGCGAATCTCGTGCCCATCGCCGTACCACAAGTCTGTAAATAAAATTCTTCCTTATACCAAAAATAGTTATTCATTAAAATCCAGTTAATCCCTTCTATGATAAAATATATTTGTGTTTGTGGGAATTTTTTAGAAAGTTCCAAAAAGTGCCTTGTTGAATTGCATCCTCTCGTATGGGAAATAATTGTATACAGAGAATTAACATCTGCAGTGACAAGGTAATAATTGTCCTTCCATTCTATTTCCCTAATAATCTGTAGTACATTGATAGTGTCCTTTAGGTAACTCGGGCAGGTGCACACTATGGACTGTAAGCATCTATCAATGTACTGAGACAATTTGCTGGAGATCGACCCTATCCTGGAGACTATTGGTCTACCGGGAGGTTGGTCTTTATTTTTGTGTATCTTTGGTAAATAATAAAATACTGGGACTTTAGGGTACTGTACGTCTAAAAATGTATACTCTTTCTGATTTAAAATATTTAGAGATTTTCCTTTCTCAATCAAAATGTTGTAGCTCAATTTAATCTCTTTAGTGGGGTCAGTTTTTAAAATACGATATGTTTGTTGATCACTCAACAGTCTTTCTGCCTCCTTGTTATAATCATCTGAACTTAAAATTACAATACACCCCCCCCCCCCCTTGTCAGGGGGTTTGATTACTAGGGATTCATCTTTTTGTAATTCTTTTAGGGCTTGTCTCTCATGTATATTTAAATTTAAATTGCCTGATTTGGGTTTTTTAATTGCATTTATATCATTCATCACCATTTTCTCGAATGTCGTCATTTCTTCAGAAATTAAATGGCGAGGAAAAAAGGTGGAATTTTCTTTTAAATCTGTGTGGATGATGTCGGTCTCATGTTCCTCTGTAAAATTACGGATGGCTGGTTGTTTCAAAAAGAATTTTTTCAGACAAAGTTTACGTTTGAATCGGTTAAGGTCTAAATACACACTGAATTTGTCTATCGGTTTGGTCGGGGCAAATTTTAAACCCTTAGTTAATAGACTAATTTGGGGTTTAGTTAGTTCTTTTTGTGCAAGATTAAAGATTCCAGTCTGTTTGGGTATCTTTCTCTCTTTTCTTTTCTGTAAAAATGCTCCTCCTCTACCTCCCCTTCTTCTATGCTGCGTCTCCTTTTCCCTGGGGATGATCTGAGTATTGGGGATTCCTTGCGTCGTCCCCTCACTTGTCTGTGCCAAAAATCCTCTTCCCCTAAGGGTGTGGAGAGCACCTGAAATCTATTTTGTGTGATGACCTCATTGCTGTTCTGGTTGGGTCTACTTATGTTCTCAGGTTTATCTTTCACATTGACCTGGTTTGGTCTAGATAATTTAGTTCTTTCTATACACATATATAATAATATTTTTTTTTTTATTAACTATAACTTTAAATTTTTTTTTTATTTTACAGTTGCAGGGAGACTGCCTGTCAGCACAGACAGTCCCCCTGCAGGCAGAGACTAGGACACCTATTGTGACCATGTGGTCGCCCTGTTGGGCGATCACATGGCCACAGGGGTCCTAAACCGCCATGGGGAGACTGTCTGGTCTGCAGGCAGTCTCCCCACACCGGGAGCACCGCCGATCGCCGCCGGGGGAACGACGGCGATCGGGTAAGTACATAGGACGGTTAGGACGGTTCAGGACCGTCACCGGTCGGCAACGCAAAAATGCAGATGACGGTCCTGAACCGTCCTCCGTCCTTAAGGGGTTAAATGCCAGCCTCTTAATAGTGATATGGGATTTATCCTGAACATGTTCATCATAAAATGCTTGAATCCTTTTCCTAAACAAATTTAACAAAGATTCTTCACCCAGAAGAGTTTCATTTAACCCCTTAAGGACACATGACATGTGTGACATGTCATGATTCCCTTTTATTCCAGAAGTTTGGTCCTTAAGGGGTTAAGCACCATGTACTCCTGCCTCTTACAGAATATAAAGTCCCAAACTTAGCAATTACAGGGGCATGATCTGAACAAATTTTACTCCCTATCTCTACCTCAGAAATATTTTGTAATGTTTGTTTATCAACTAAACACATATCTATACGTGAATATGTATGATGAACATGTGAAAAGCGAAAAGTAAGTATAATTTTTACCAGTCGGGTATAAGTTCCGTCAAGTATCATATAAGTCGTATTTAAATAATAATGGGGCAAACTTTTTCCTTAAAGAGATGAGCCTGAGAGAGTGTTTTTTTTGCCAAGCACCCTATTAATATCTAATTTAGTATCTAATGTAGAATTATAATCTCCAAAGACCATTATATGACCTCTCTGATACTTATTAATTAATGCAAAAGTTTTTGCCAAAAATGCATATTTATCTTTATTTGGGGCATAGACCGAGGCTATTGTAATTTGTATCCCATTCAACAATCCCACAACAATCAAAAGTCTTCCTATATCGTCACTATAAATTTTATCTAATTGAAAAAGCCAATCTGAATGGAATAAGATTGCAACACCTTTAGATTTATGGGGTGAATATGCATGAAAAATTCCTTCTTTCTCCCCTCCCTCCTTTTCCCCCCTCTACCAAAGGGGCATACATATACAGGGTAGAGATTACATCAAAAACTTTAAAGTCCTGATCATATGCTACCACACCGCTTTTAATCCAGAACCAAAAATATACCTATTATCTCTTTAGAACAGCTGGGACACAAACTGCACCAATACCCACTTATTGAATCATCAAATAAACAGTCCCATAAACCTTATCCAAATTTATTGTTAACCTATTCATAGAGTATGTATATTAAGCCATCTCAAAAGCCGTTTTAAGACATACATCTGCCATAAAGCGCTTACATTTCTATTCTGTATACATGCAAGAACTAGTATTGCTAAACAAAAAACAAAATGATAACCTTGCAGTGATTCCCTAACCCCTCCTAGTCACAAAATAATATCCCATTGCCCATTAGTTTGAAAATATACAATTATATTTGGAGGAAAAGAAAAACATTTAGGAATGTAGTTTTGTCCTTAAGGTTTCGTTGAGGATCTTCCTGCCATCTTCCATTCTGGCTGTACACTTTGAGATACGGCAACTTGTCTCAATGCTTTTCCCCCTTCATTTTCAAATCCGCATTCTTTTAAAATAGTCTCGCCCTTTGCTGGATCTTCCAATACTGTCAACTTCCCATTCCTCCATATTATGATTTTTGTAGGGAATCCCCATCGATAAGCTATATTTTTATCACGAAGTACTTGGGTAAACTGGGAGGATTCCCAGGGTCTTGCCATAGTAAGAGGTGATAAGTCTGTATAAACTGTTACTGCTTTATAGGGAGTGGGTAATATTGGTGTCTTATGTATTGCAGAAAATAAAGCTTCCTTTGCAGTATAACGATAAAAACAAACAATAATATCCCGTGGTATATCCGATGTAAATCTTGCAGGTTTTGGCAGTCTATGAGCTCTTTCAATCCCCCAACAGCTCTTATCCGTAGATGGGAGCAAAATAGTGCAAAGTGTTGTAATGTACTCCACAATTTTATTAGCCTCAACTGATTCTGGCACACCTCTGAATCTTGAGTTATTTCTGCGTGACCTGTCCTCCAGGTCTGCTACTTTGCACCATAATTTTCTATTTTCCTCTTCCAATTTAATGAATTTCTCATCTAATTCATTATACGCTTTACTCAGATCATCCGATTTTTTCTCCAAATGAACAGTGCGATCTCCTAATTCAGATAACTCCTGATGTATACTAGTTATAATATTGGCAAAATCTTCCTTTATAGTTATCCTTAAATCTTGGAGAACGTGTTTTAAAAATGTCTTAGATATGTGCCCTTCATCTTTATTATCTTGCATGTGATCGCACTCCTCCTCTTCAGTATCTCTTACTCCAGCAACGGCCATAGCCTCATCATCTTCCTCCTGTATTTGTCGTTGCCTGTCTTTCTTTGCATATCTTGTGGAGGCATTTTTCCTTTTTTTTTTTTCCTTTCTTTTTATATAACAAAAAATAAATAACAGACAGCAGATACCAGAGGCCCGTTTGCCAGAAAAAAAATAAAAAAATAAAAAAATAAATGTAGGTCTTCTGTATATTAACCTGCTTATTGTCTTCATCTAAAAACATAGACACAAATTCATGTCAACCCTTTACACACAGCTGCAGGGTAGGAATTTTTATCTCACCTCAATGAATAAATAACAGCACCAGTCAATTTATTTCACACAATGCTGTTTCAAGATATAAAAAGCTAAACATTATAATTTGTTATAATGCACACATTTTGGCACCAGCAGTGCAAACAGATGGAAACATGTGCAACTTAGTAATGTCACACACCCCATACCAAGTTCTTAGATAGAAAAGATATACTTTAGAAATTCTATTCATCTACAAACATGAATGAACGACTAATGGCGAAAGGCAATGCCGGTATAATGTCTAGTGCTGCCATTTCCTATTATTACTTTAACATTTTTATTCCAGGTACACTTTTGGGAAGCCAGTTCAGGGCTCTCTTAAAATCTATGTCTGTGAGCTTTCAGTCAACCCACTAGAAGGTGATGATGATCACTAAGATGAAGGCACTAAACATGTTGAGTGTCAACACATACGCAATGCGCAGATAACAAATAACTGCAGCATGATTCCCTTTGCTTTACTGTTTCTGATACCTAAACTAATAAATCAGCAATTTTGTCTGTGATGTTATTGTATATGTAGGCATTAGTCCATATAAATTGTGCTAAAAAAACACTTCAAGCACCATAACCACCACAGTAGCATACCTCCCAAGTGTCCCTATTTAGGAGGAACAATCCCTATTTTGGGTCCAAATCCATCTGGTTCTCTTTTGTATCCTAATGTCCCTCTTTACCTGGGAGCTCCACAATGTTGGTGTGCCTGTGTATTTAACAGAGCTCCACCGCAATAATACTCACTGTAATGTGTCATTATACTACAATAAATGTGTTTAGTAAGCAGTTTGCATGAATAAGATACATCGTTCTTGTTCTAAATTAAATTTTAGTTGCATAAATTGTTATTGAAAAGTCACCTAACATTTCTCAGAACAGCCCAGTCCCTGGCCACACCCTCACTTTCAACCTAAAAATTAGAGTATCCCTCTTTGATTATTTGAAATGTTGGGAGATATGCAGTGGTCATGGTACCAGAAATGCATGGAACCCCTTCAGAGTAAGTACTCAAGCCATTTGCTAACATTTGCTTTCAGCAGTCTTGGAGGCTGTGACTGGTGCCCAGTGGATCAAAAGTAAGTTGCCAAATGATTTAAATACTTACCATGTGATTGTGCTAGAACAGTATAGTGGTTATGGTGCTGGTGCTTGGAGTGTTACTTTAAGAGGTAGACTAACTATACACAGGTTTTCTGGTAACATCTTTGTGGTGAGTAAATATGACAAATTTTAGTGTTAATATAAGTTATAAAATAATAAAAAAAACATTAGCAAACATTCTGCTCTCTAAAACCACTGTGATAGTGTGTTTGGTCAACAGGTAGTTTGTTTGGTCATCTGGGATTTGGCATGGTAATATTGGAAGGCAGTTGTAAGAACAATAATAGCTAACGAGGTTAAACAAGGTAGCATTACTGCTGGATGCAGTTGATTTGATTTACTTTGATTTAGCTATGTTGCAAGTCCCTGTCCATGAATGTTAGGTATAAAGAGTAAACATGGGCCAAAGTACAAACATTGTTTGTACACTTATAGAAAAATCAATACCTGATTAAAACTATATTCTGCAACTGAAAAAAAAATAGAAACTTAAAAGCAATTGACATCTTACATATTTGGATGTTGTAGATCAATATAACATTTTTTGCAAATTCTACATTTATGGTCATAAAAAGCTTTGCATGGGTGTAACTTTGGGAAACATTGTGGAGGAGCTCCACTCATGTCTTCATCCCATGATGTTGCATGGGAACCAACTATTCACATACCTCCCAGCATTGAGGTTCCACCATTCAGGATGAGTGGCCGGAGTCCTGAGGTGGCATCGCCAGTGATTCAAGAAAAAGGTATTCTCCTCCAAAAAAAGGAAGGGTCTTCCCAAAAAAGGGGTGAACCTATGACATTCCAGGCAACCTGGCTGGTTGAGGATACAGCTGTAGATCTACAAAGAATAAAATAAAACAATAGTGCAACACTGTATGATAAAATATGAGTGCGCTAAGTAGAATAGAACTCACAAGATTGATGAATGGTTTGCGCCCAAGGGTGCCTCCCCTGATATCATTGGGGGGCGTGAACACTGCTCCTGCTCCAAGGAAGGTGAAGTACGACTCAGGAAGTGGAGTAAAAAAGTATTTCTTCTTTATTTAAAAAGATTAAAAGTATACAAAAAGTATACAAAATAAGCTGTTATAGTACCAGGTCCTACGCGTTTCGTCCAAATGGACTTCCTCAGGGACCTCCTGGTATATAGATAGGTAACAGCAATAAAACAAATACAAATGAACCTGGCTGGTTCCCAGCTATCAGCTATGAGTGTGTCTAATGATGCCCTCATGCTGTGCTGCCTGGCGACAGTTCCCTGGTGTTCCTGAATGCAGGACATTAGGGAACTAAAGCGTGACTGTAGGACAGCACTCTCAAATCAGGACTGTACCGCTGAAAGCAGGACAGTTGAGAGGCATGTATTCATCTGTGCAATGTTTTTTTGTATAAGGCATGCATGATTGGAGGCATTCTCCCTTACATGTCAGCATTTTAATTTGGCCATATATGATATATTTTTATCTCAGTGTTGTAATGTTTCTTTACAGACCAATAGCAAAGGCTGTTTCACGGGGGAGATTGACGTTCATCTTTTCAATGTAACAACTAAACCTCATATTGGACAATTAACAGCATTAACATCTATCAAAGAAAAACACACAGGTGAGACTGTGATTATTTAATTACTTAGAGCTTTATTTCAAAACGGCACACTGGAAAATCTTGATCTTGTTATCTATTTGTAAAATGAACGATATTGAGAGGAAACTATTTCCTTCAATCCATTCTTTAATTTATTTTTATTTTTATTTCCTTCATAATAAAATGCACATTTGATTGAAAAAACACGGTATAGACAGAGCTCAAGCAGAATCAAAACGTTTGTAGCTTTCAAAAGAAACCTGACACTGGAATGTTATAATTGCATTTTTTTAACTGGTTTCTCACTTCATTTTGTGATTTTATCTTAATGTTACATATTAGTTTTTTTTATAATGACCCCATGACACTTCCCATCTTTCCTTTGTCAGTGCTGCATTTTGAGTCACCAAGGGTCTGAACGATCTGATAGCTAAGATCATTGTCACTGGAATTACATTTCTCAGATGTAAAATACTTGTATGTGATTCTTTTGTGAACTTTGTGAACAAATTGATTTCCTTCTAATTTTTTGTTTTGATGCCATGCTTCTGATCAGAAAGAACTCAAACATGGCTGCTAAATTGCCTGTTTAAATGGCCATGGATATGGTCATTTAAGCTTTTTCGTTTCTTTCATATCAGATTTTTTTTTACCACACATAACAGACAGGCAGACAGAAAGATATAAGTATAAATAGATTAGCAGTCAAATTTTATATTGTTGTACTTATATTCAAAACTGTTGCCATGGATGAACTAAACATGACATATTTTGTAAATTCAAATTTGGCAAACATTTTCTGAATCTTCCCCAATATGTTTTATTGTAGGTCTGGTAGAGAAAGCATCAAATCCTTTTAAAGAAGTGCAAAAATTGTATATATTTTTGGAAGATCTTGAATTATATTATTATAGAGGATTTCCCTACAATGGTGTGGTAAGTTACAGAATGGCATACACAAATCGAGGTGACAAAATCCGTGGAAGAAAACATGAGTAATATCTCTATATAAAAAGAAAGAGAAGACCATGTAGACCAAGTGCAAAAATGAGTCATTATCTTTTTATTTGAATTTTTTTTACCTGGCTTCCTTTTACCTTCGTGTGACTCCAAGTATATCCGAGGTGGGGATCATACCACCAACTCTGACATCACAGTGCAGTTTGCCTGCACTTCACTTGTGAGTACATTTTTATTTATGTTTCCTGCATATTTTATTCTACTGAGAGCACTATTGGCTGTCTTTTATATATCCCTCTCCTGAGTGTTGGATACCATCCCTCTGGAGGACTTGCATCACATATCCTTTAAAGCGGGGATCATATCGCTGTATGCCTTTCACACCAGAGCTTACTATAGCTCTTTTAAATGTGAGTTTATTGCACATATTTGTTTATTTTACCATTATTGGCTTTTATATACTACACCATTGGGTCTCCTCATTTTTGTCTTGCATATAAGTGGGAAGGTTAGACCACTAGGGACATTTTGAGGATCCAAAACACCCAAAAACAGGCACCTTATAAAGATACTGAGTGAGACCTCAATATTATTGGACTTTACCTTCAGTTACTCCATCAGAACTTTAGTCCCACCATATCAGTGAGACCAACTACGTTATATTGCCCTCCCTATTCAGACATACTATTGTACCTTTTAAGTATTGGCGCAGCCCTTTTCCTGTATGTCTTTGTGTTACATGTTCTCTCCTCAGAGGGCTTGAGGGAAACCTTCTGTTGGGCCGCTGCCTACCTTACTTCAATTTTATTAGCGCTGACCCTTTTCTTATTTTTGTATATATGTATATGTATATATGTATATATATATATGTATATGTATATATGTATATATATATATGTATATGTATATATGTATATATATATATATATATATATATATATATATATATATATATATATATATATATATATATATATACAAAAAGCAGAAAGTCTCCTGCACTCAAGCTTGAATGTCCCTTAAATACCGGGTGCTAAGAAGCCAGGGCTCTGTTTTCCATGTATCCAAAGAGGTAGCAGCTAGCAGCACTCACAATCTTAAAAAGTCCATTCTTTATTTAAAGTATTAAAATCACTATCAACATTTTTGTCCCATATCCAGGACTTTCATCAGGATCAAAACATTAAAACATTGATTGCTTTTGATCCTGATGAAAGTCCTGGATATGGGACTGAAATCTTGATCGCAATTTTAATACTTTAAATAAAGATTGTACTTTTTAAGACCGTGAGTGCTGCTACCTCTTTGGATACGTATATATAGATATATATATATATATATACAACTCTATTGGTATGTACTTTGCAAGTAACACCAAGCCTCCATAGGAAGTCAGTAACCAACCTCATGCTGATGAGCTGCATTAACAACAAAACAGCTGTCCATGAGTGGTTCACTGTCTTTGCTCATCTTCATGAGTTGTGTTTCAAAGCTGTTGTATACAGCAGACACATACTCCAAGGAATCAATTTACAAAGTGGAATTATGAGGCATTTATGAGGAATATATAAAATTAAGGATGTCATACAAAATAATAAATTATATAATAACACAACAAGCAAATGAAAAAGAATACAAATGAAATAGAATACAATTGTTGCTGGTCTATAAATGTAACATTACCTTAGATGTATGACAGAGTAGCAGCATATTGCAATGTTTTGGCATTCAGCCTTTGTCAAGAGATAATCACATAATTTTTCTGCTATAGCCATATGTCAAGGGGTGGAAGAGCCACAGACACCTGTCAAACCCATATTCCGTTTTAAATTATTTAAAAAAATTACAATTATTAAAACATAAGAATGAACCATGGGATGGAGCCCAGGGATGAAATGTTATGTGTCCTAGACTAGAGTGCCAGAATAATAATATGGGAAATGTCAAATCTGAGATTTTGGAGCAAATGGATAGCTTAAAATGTTAACTATGAGTTGCACAGTATATATTTTTTAAAGTTTTAAGTATTTTTTTTGTTTATAATATATATTGTATGTTTGGCTTTTCTGGAATACCTAAAGTATACCATGCAAATTATTTTGACCTCAGCCTGGTCCGAAAGCATTTACTGTGATGAGTGAATGTGGAACTTTCATTTCATGCTGGCATAGCAGGTTACTTGGCATTCAAATGTTTACATTTCTTTTTTCATACAAACAATATTTTTTTTTTTAATAAGCATAAATAAACAGTGTAAAACATTGCTCTCATTCCAATAAAGATGAAGTTTTCCGTCAAAGTCATATGTTGCTGTATGTTTGCAATATTGATCCTGACCTTTGATGTCACTTGCTGGGTTAGTATTAATGCCAGGATTCAAGTTCCATTTATAAAAAAAATAGTAAGATTTGCAATGGTTTACCTAGAGAAAATATTGCAATAGTTTGTAATAAACAACAAGAATGGCATTCACAGTTAGGGCCGCTCGAATACACTGTGTGCAGAATTATTAGGCAAATGAGTATTTTGACCACATCATCCTCTTTATGCATGTTGTCTTACTCCAAGCTGTATAGGCTCGAAAGCCTACTACCAATTAAGCATATTAGGTGATGTGCATCTCTGTAATGAGAAGGGGTGTGGTCTAATGACATCAACACCCTATATCAGGTGTGCATAATTATTAGGCAACTTCCTTTCCTTTGGCAAAATGGGTCAAAAGAAGGACTTGACAGGCTCAGAAAAGTCAAAAATAGTGAGATATCTTGCAGAGGGATGCAGCACTCTTAAAATTGCAAAGCTTCTGAAGCGTGATCATCGAACAATCAAGCGTTTCATTCAAAATAGTCAACAGGGTCGCAAGAAGCGTGTGGAGAAACCAAGGCGCAAAATAACTGCCCATGAACTGAGAAAAGTCAAGCGTGCAGCTGCCAAGATGCCACTTGCCACCAGTTTGGCCATATTTCAGAGCTGCAACATCACTGGAGTGCCCAAAAGCACAAGGTGTGCAATACTCAGAGACATGGCCAAGGTAAGAAAGGCTGAAAGACGACCACCACGGAACAAGACACACAAGCTGAAACGTCAAGACTGGGCCAAGAAATATCTCAAGACTGATTTTTCTAAGGTTTTATGGACTGATGAAATGAGAGTGAGTCTTGATGGGCCAGATGGATGTATTGGTAAAGGGCAGAGAGCTCCAGTCCGACTCAGACGCCAGCAAGGTGGAGGTGGAGTACTGGTTTGGGCTGATATCATCAAAGATGAGCTTGTGGGGCCTTTTCGGGTTGAGGATGGAGTCAAGCTCAACTCCCAGTTTCTGGAAGACACCTTCTTCAAGCAGTGGTACAGGAAGAAGTCTGCATCCTTCAAGAAAAACATGATTTTCATGCAGGACAATGCTCCATCACACGCGTCCAAGTACTCCACAGCGTGGCTGGCAAGAAAGGTTATAAAAGAAGAAAATCTAATGACATGGCCTCCTTGTTCACCTGATCTGAACCACATTGAGAACCTGTGGTCCATCATCAAATGTGAGATTTACAAGGAGGGAAAACAGTACACCTCTCTGAACAGTGTCTGGGAGGCTGTGGTTGCTGCTGCACGCAATGTTGATGGTGAACAGATCAAAACACTGACAGAATCCATGGATGGCAGGCTTTTGAGTGTCCTTGCAAAGAAAGGTGGCTATATTGGTCACTGATTTGTTTTTGTTATGTTTTTGAATGTCAGAAATGTATATTTGTGAATGTTGAGATGTTATATTGGTTTCACTGGTAAAAATAAATAATTGAAATGGGTATATATTTGTTTTTTGTTAAGTTGCCTAATAATTATGCACAGTAATAGTCACCTGCACACACAGATATCAACCTAAAATAGCTATAACTAAAAACAAACTAAAAACTACTTCCAAAAATATTCAGCTTTGATATTAATGAGTTTTTTGGGTTCATTGAGAACATGGTTGTTGTTCAATAATAAAATTAATCCTCAAAAATACAACTTCCCTAATAATTCTGCACTCCCTGTATAAAGGACCCAACATTAGAATTAGAATATGTGCAGAACGCATTTTCCCATGATATCCAAATTTTTACATTGTGAATAGTAATAGTGACTTTAGAATTTTAAATTGAAACGTTTAAAGGTGCAACAGTAAAAAGTAAAGTCTTATAATACTATTTGCTGCCTGGATTATGTCAAGAAAAATAGTTTCCTGAGGTATTCATATATTGTCAGGTTAGGCTATATGCTATTTACTATCTCTACTTGTGTCCATAGGTATGCACACAGGATGTTCTGGGTTTTCCCAGGCACACTCTTTTGTGCCCACGGAGGCTGACAGGGGAGGTTAATGGATCTCCCTGGCCAGGCCCTCGAAAGCCTGTATTAGTCACACACCTCCCTAGAGAGAGAACTCCATGGCCAGTGGAGAGATCCTGATGTAGGAGGGAGAGCTCAATAGCATTTCCCAAACAATGTTGCTATGCAGTGAAGTAATCCAAGTACTTGTATATTCTATAGTGACAAACTCCCCTTGTGGCATCGAAATATTACTGGACCCTTTTGGTGGAGGCTAAATAAAACATTCAGCACGTATATCCTGGCTAGAGACAGGGCTGGCGCTTCCTATAGGCCAACTAGGTGGCTGCGTAGGGCACTGCTTAAGGGGGTGCCGGCACCGCCCCTCTATCAAGTTTGCGTCGTGGCAGCCCCTCTATTATTTCGAATGTGCCGTCGGCCATGTTACCAGGCACTAGGGAGCATTGTTGCTCACTAGCGCCTGGTAGAACACCAGTCCAGTGGAATCCACATCAACCCTCAGAGCCAGGCCCCCTCCCAGACATCTATTGCGGCAGCAATGTGAGGGCGCTTCAATTTCGTGCTCCCACCCTTTACCCTGTACATGGGAAAGAAAATGTGCTGAAAAAGGAAGTGATGGGCTGCTAGGCACAGGAAAAATGGACATAGAAACAGCAATAAAGGTAAGATGTGTGTCAGAGAATGTGTGCTAGTCTGCTTCAGGTAGTATGTTTGTGTATTCCAGTCTGTATAGGTCATTGTGTGTCTGTATGGGTTAGTGTGTGTCTGCATGGGTCAGTGTGTGTCCTTATGGCTCAGTGTGTATCTGTATGGGTTATTGTTTGTCTGTATGGGCCATTGTTAGTCTGCATGAGTGGGTGGAGCGAATGAGGCGGCAAAATATTTTTTGCCTAGGGTGGCAAAAATGCTTGCACCACTTTATGGGTCATTTTGTGTCTGTATGGGTTATTGTGTGTCTGTATGAGTTAGTGTGTATCTGCATGGGTCAGTGTGTGTCTGTATGGGTCATTGTGTGTATGCATGGGTCATTGTGTGTATGCATGGGTCATTGTGTGTATGCATGGGTCATTGTGTGTATGCATGGGTCATTGTGTGTCTGCATGGGTCAGTGTGTGGGTCTGCATGGGTCAGTGTGTGGGTCTGCATGGGTCAGTGTGTGGGTCTGCATGGGTCATTGTGTGGGTCAGTGTATGGGTCAGTGTGTGTGTGTGTATGGTTCATTGTGTGTGTCTGCATGAGTCACTGTGTGTCTGCATGGGTCAGTGTGTCTATATGTGTGTCTCTGCATTGATCAGTGTGTGTATATGGGTCAGTGTGCGTCAGTCTGCATGGGTCAGTGCGTGTGTGTTAGTTTACATGGATCAGTGTGTGTTTTTACTTGAGTCAGCGTGTATGTTAGTCTGCATGAGTGGGTGGAGCAAATGAGGCTGCAAAATATTTTTTTGCCTAGGGTGACAAAAATGCTTGCACCACTGGCTAGAGGAGTATCAATTATTAAGGATTTCGTATGGTTGATGATAATATTTGATACTCAGGGATAAAATATATTTTATGAAACTTTAAATCCTTTCAGAACAACATATTAAAGGGACACACTTAGTAGCAGAACCATTTCAGCTGTATGAAGAGGTTCTGTCTCTCAAATCTAAACACTGACTTTTAGGCTATAAGAACTCCTAGTGACTGTCACTTATGGAGATGTTGAGTGGTCCCAATCGAGATGAATTGATTGGTGCAGCATGGCAATTGCCACTTAAGTGCATTGAAAAAGCATTGAATTGGCTGAGCACATCATCACAAAGGAGCAGTAGCCACAGTGGGACTGGTGCAGCAAGGGTGAAAAGGTAAGTAATCTTCCTTAGTTTACTCTTATTGGGGAGGCAGAATTCTAAAATTGCAGGAGAACTAATAACAATACATGTTTTTATACTCTGAGAATGCTCCTTTAAATTCACTTTATTCAGTGCATCAGATTTAAGCAACACAAACACTTATTTTTCTGAATAAAGTTGAGTTAGTTTACACAATATATAATCATTCATATCCCTAATTTATTGTAATAAGAAAAATAAAGTCAATCAAAAATATGTAGAGTAAAAGGAACACCGTTTGATCCTTGATAATCTACTTGCACTCTGAAACTTGTTTAAAAAACAAGCAAACCTAAAAAAATCGAATACTACCCTCATTACCATTATATTCTTTATTGTACTTAATGGGCAATATAGACCTTACCATGTGGGTTAAAGTCGGTATCTCTAAAATATCTCTTCTATTGGACAGTATAAATCTTAGATCCTTCTGAAATCTAGAACAATTATACAAACTGCCAAAGGAACAGATATTTAACTATATTAGAGTTTTAGGTTTCCTGATCATAACACTACCAAGGGAAATATAATCAGACTCTTTCAAGAAACTTAATACTATTTTAATGATGGGAAAGGGCTCTAAATTACTTGCAAGATGATTAGAAATAATGAAAGCTATTAAAAGGCTGATTTGCCCTAGAGGAATTGGTAGTTGGAAAAAAGATCAACAAATAGTCTCACGGATTTGCATGCCTCTCTGCAGACAGTATACTCTATGGTACACTGTCTAAATTTAGTGGAAATTAAGTATAAACTGCTAAATAGATGGTATTTGACACCTGCACGAATGGCAAAAATGTTCCCAAAATAAATTTTCTTCTGTGTACTTTGGTTGTTGCTGCCTCCCAGAAATGATGGAAGTTTGAGCGCAGGACTTGTTTTTTTGTATTTGTATTTACTTTGTATCACACAGCTATGTTACATGACCGGTGTATAGTCGCCATATGGGCTGGCGGAACCTTGGACAAAAACCCCCCACATACCTAACCCAATAACACACTGACACCTGGTATATGGGAAAATTTGTCCACAGCTTTATTAAATAATTTATAATGTATAACGATAATATTGTTTTAAATAAGTTAACATATAAACATGGGTCATTGCCCCCACCTTCCGCCCCTCTCATCCGTATCCTTCTTTTTAATAGAGGGCAATGACCCCCAACATAACAAATACAAATATGTAACGACATTTTCCAACCTCGCCAACTTGAACCGAACAAGTGCCAACCATAAGTAACCATGGCAGGGGTATACCCGGATACCCCTGCCCCACCAGGTTCTGAGCCACCTCCAGGACTCGAAACCACCATTGACCATAATTCCAATTTTTTCCATGTTCCTCACGTTCCTCATAGGGAGCCTATGTCCTCTCTCTCAGCTCCCTATCCCGCCGCTGTGAAAAAACGGGAAACTCTTATCTAAACCTAAATATATAGGGAGGGTGGGCGGGACAAACTAAACCGGGTAGGAAATTAGAAGTGAACCTCACAAAATGGCTCCTCCCTTAAATAGCCAATCCCACATATCCCATAACCCACCTGTCCTGTCTGTTCCTCCTGGGCCCGCCTCCTAACCCCTGTCAAGGCCCTGTTCCGCTTAAGCTGTGCTTTGGCTACATGGGGCTACATGACCGGTGTATAGTCGCCATATGGGCTGGCGGAACCTTGGACAAAAACCCCCCACATACCTAACCCAATAACACACTGACACCTGGTATATGGGAAAATTTGTCCACAGCTTTATTAAATAATTTATAATGTATAACGATAATATTGTTTTAAATAAGTTAACATATAAACATGGGTCATTGCCCCCACCTTCCGCCCCTCTCATCCGTATCCTTCTTTTTAATAGAGGGCAATGACCCCCAACATAACAAATACAAATATGTAACGACATTTTCCAACCTCGCCAACTTGAACCGAACAAGTGCCAACCATAAGTAACCATGGCAGGGGTATACCCGGATACCCCTGCCCCACCAGGTTCTGAGCCACCTCCAGGACTCGAAACCACCATTGACCATAATTCCAATTTTTTCCATGTTCCTCACGTTCCTCATAGGGAGCCTATGTCCTCTCTCTCAGCTCCCTATCCCGCCACAAGCTCAGACCTTGACCCCTTAAGCTGTCTGAGCTCCGCCACCCCGAAGAAGGAACGCCCTCTGCATCCCTTCCTGCAGACCCAAGTTCAGCAGGTCGTAACCCACTGCCGAAAGGTGTACACCGTCCGAGCGGTAATACCCATCCAACCCCTCCTCCAGTTCCTGGTGCCTTACCACCACTCCCCCTAGTTTCCTGACAAAACTCGCCATCAGGCTGTTCACCTTACCCCTGCATCTATCAATGGCTACCGGGTCCCGGGCGTAACGCCACCGCCGCCTCGGAACAATCTCAGACCATACCAGCATCACCCCGGGAAGCAGATCAACCAACCGGTTAAGATCCTGCTTCATCCATTTTACCAGCCTCCGCTGCGGGGTGAGGCCCAGGTCATTACCGCCTGCATGTAAAACCAGCATATCCGGCCGCGCCCCGCCTGCGACCATACCAAATATTGCCCTGCAGACGTCCCCCCAGCAGAAGCCCCGATACCCCCACCAGCGCACTACGAGCTGGTCCTCCGGAAAGCCCAGCTGCTGGCCTTGAGCTCGAGCTGCAGCCCTCCGTCCAGCCCAGAAAATGAAGGAATGACCCACGATCCAAGCGACCCGGCCTGGGGAAGAAAGAAAACACAGGATAAAAAACCACCCGTACCCCCCAGGCCGCCCCAATGCCCTTAGTGTTCCAACAAACCCAAGCGTACATATGAGCGGAACCTAACAGATTCCCATCTCCCAATCCGCTTGACTACCTCATCCCCCAAACCTAGACGTGTGGCCTCCGTGGCCGCCCCAATACGAAAGGAGTGGGTACCGTATGTGCCGGCATCCAATCCCATCCGACCCAGACCCAGGCTGAAAACTTTCTGAAATTGGAAGCGAGAGAGCGACGAGCCATCCGCGTGGACCATCAGGGACCCGCCAACCGCGGGCCTCTGATCCAAATACTCCGACACCGCAGCTACTGGGCACAGTGCCGAGCCCGGCAGGGCCCCCAGCGTAACGTCCCGGCCCTTACCTTCCACATCCGTTTTGGACCTAGCCAAGTGCACCACCAGCTTCCCCTCCAGTATACGTACCCCGGACACCTGTATGCCCCCCGTGGCCGCCCGGGTGTTTCTCACCAACTCCCCGACGCGGAACGCCCCAAAGAAAGCCAAAAGAAATGCCACACGGAAGAGCGACACCTCAAATGCATTGAAACAAATGGTGGGCAACGCCCTTCCAGCACATGCACCGACACCTGAACAAGCCCTTCCAGCACATGCACCGACACCGGGCGCCTAGCGTCGGGGGCCCTCCGAGCCCTCCGATACCCTTTGAGTGCTTGCCGGACAATAAACGCCTTGGTAAGGTCCGCTCCCCCATGGAGCTTGAACCAGAACGCCATCGCAGCCATGTTCCTGTCAATCACCGCCGGGGAGGCGCCCCCCGCCAGTAATTGAAAGGTAAACCACAAGAAGGCATCCAGAGGCGGCTCCCCCCGTACCCCTCGGCCCAGCCCGCCCCAGGAACGTTCCCATGAACTCCAGACCTTACTGTATGCGGCCCATGTGGCCGGTGCCAGCGAAGCCTTCACGAGTCCGCCAAGCAGGACGCTCCTAGCTGCCACATCTCGATCGGGCACGGCTGACCCCTGTCCTGGGCCTCCGGGGCCATCGTTCGAAACCGGGACCACTGAAAACGAGACAGAGCGTCAGCCACCTCGTTCAAGTACCCAGGCACATGGCGCGCGCGAAAGACCACATTCAGGGACATGCACAACAAAACAAAGCGCCGCAGCAGAGTCACCACCGGCCTCGATGCTGCAGACTGATTATTAACCGCGTGCACCACGGACATGTTGTCCGAGAAGAAAACTACCTTCCTGTCCCTCAACCGGTCCCCCCACAGTGCCAACGCCACCACCAGTGGGAACAGCTCCAGAAACGCCAGGTTACGCATGAGGGGGCTCTGCCCCCATGCCTCCGGCCACTTTTCTGCACACCAGCTCCCGCTGAAGTAGGCCCCAAAACCCACGCTACCCGACGCGTCAGTGTACAGCTCCAGCTCAGCTGTTGACACGCCCCCTTGCCGAAAGAACACCGTCCCGTTAAAGTCCCTGAGGAAGGTATCCCACACCCCCAAGTCCGCCCGCATGGACGAAGATACCCGGATGAAATGGTGAGGGGACCTAATCCCCGCGGTAGCCGCCGATAAGCTGCGGCTAAACACCCTACCCATGGGTATCACCCTACAGGCGAAATTGAGCATACCGACCAGTGACTGCAGTCGGCGCAGGGTCACTTTCCGTGCCCGACGCACCTCTGCCACCACGCCGCGCAAACCTTCCAGCTTTGCCAGCGGCAGCCGACATTCCCCCCGCACTGAATCTATCTCCAGACCCAGGAAACTAAGGCACTCAGTCGGGCCCTCAGTTTTATCCGCCGCCAGCGGCACCCCAAAGCAGCCCGCCACCCATTGAATAGTACCTAACAAGTGCTGGCACGCGGGAGATCCGGCCGGCCCCACACACAGGAAATCATCCAGATAGTGCACCACCGCTTTATCTCCCGCTTCCGTCCGCACCACCCACTCGAGAAATGAACTAAACTTCTCAAAGTAAGAGCACGAAATGGAACACCCCATGGGAAGGCACAAATCCACAAAGTAGCCCCCCTCAAAGAAGCACCCTAACAGGTGGTGACACGCCGGGTGCACCGGAAGCAACCTAAAAGCAGCCTCGATGTCCACCTTGGCCATCAACGCACCACGCCCGGCTCTCTTCACCAGCTCGACCGCCTGGTCAAATGATGCGTAAGAGACCGAGCATAGGTCCCTGTCAATGTCGTCGTTCACCGACTCCCCTTTAGGATAGGAAAGATGGTGAATGAGCCGAAACTTCCCCGTTTCTTTCTTGGGAACCACTCCGAGGGGAGAGACCCGAAGGCCCTCCAGTGGCGGGGCCACAAAAGGCCCCGCCATCCTACCCAACCGCACCTCCTTGTCCAGCTTCTCCCGAACCACCTCCGGAAACTCCACCACGGACTTGAGATTGTGAGGGCACGCAGTGCCACCCCTCTCCCGAAAAGGAATGACAAACCCTTGCCCAAACCCCGCTCTAAGCAGCTCCGCGTCTGCCCTGTTACCGTAGCGGTTTAGCCAGGGCTCCATCGCATCTAGTTTCACTGGGGTTAGCCCCCGAGGTAGTGGGAGACCCTCCGCCGCCAACCGCGGCAGAGGCTCCCGTCCCCCCGGACTTTCCTTTCTTGAAACAACGTTGGAGCCCATGAGCCCCACCGCAGCCCGAGCACTCGTGCTTGAAGCGGCAGGCTGCGCCCCACTTGCACTGGCCCTCATTAAAGAGCCAGCATAAGCCCTTCTGCGAGGCGGCCGACGAGGAGGACTGACCCTTAGCGCCAGCCGCGTGCTGAAAGGGCTGCGCCTTCTGCGCCATCATGAGCTTCATCCAGAGAGGCAGGTCCATCTGGTCCCACCGCATGCCCGGATTCGCCGCCAGCCGCTGCCGGAACTGCTCATCATACCGCCACCATGCCAATCCGCCATAGGTGCGGTATGCCTCCCATATGCCGTCCAAGTAGCAAAACAGGGACGAGCAGGAGCGTGGCGATTTTTCCCCGATTACGCTGGCCAGGATACAGAATGCCCTTAGCCAGTTACCAAAAGACTTCGGTATCTTGCGATACCTCCGCCGTTTCTCCTCCTCCTCCTTCTTTTCGTCCTTCTTGTCCTCCTCCTTGAGGTCAAGAAAGTCCTCCAAGGGAAGAAGCGAGAAGATCTCGCAAAATTCCCCCTTCCAGATTTTATCTTTCACCTCCTGCTTGAGGTGCACCCCCAGCGGGCCCGCGAAGGACACATACGCATGTTGCCTCGCTGCTTCCGTCACCCCACCCGTCAACTCCGCCCGTTCGCTTCCCGCCTCACCCACGCTGGAAGCCGACACAGCTTCCCCGCCCGCAACTGCCGCCGGGGTCCCTAGACCGGGCCCCGCCTCACCTCCCCCTTGCGTCCACACCTGCCCTACGCTACCTTGTGTGCCACCCCCCGCCCCCAGTGAGTGGAGTAGTGACTGCAGTGTTTGTACTAGTGCACTGGATTGTAGCGATTCAGTAGACTCACCGGCCAAGCCCCTGGGGCCGATGACACCCGGGGCTGCGCAGTCCGTCACTGCTCGTCCAGGATGAACGCCATCCGTCGATGTCCCGCCAACCAGGGATCCCACCCGGTGCCTGGAAAATTCAGATGAGGAGCGACTCCGGGACCTGGAAAGAGGAGAAGAAGTCCTGGGCAAGGCGTACTGTTCCCCCATCACCTTCCCGTCCCGAACCGGGGAGCGCCTGCTAACCGCCAAAGCCTCCCGCCGGGTATCCTCCCGCCGTCGCGCCCCAAAGGCCCTGAGAGCCCTGCCACGTGGACTACGACTCCTACCGTCGCCTTTGGATGCCAACCCCCGTTGATGCAACCTGGGGGACCCGGACCCTGCCGAACTCCCTGACATTGCGCGCCTGCGCCGGGGCCTCCGTCTGCGTGTCCTGGGGGCCCTAACCGGCGAGGGGCTAGCACTACCCGACTCCGAACTAGACCCACCCTCCCCGCTTCCCGCCCCGCGCCCCAACCCCGCTGCAGCCCGACCTACCCCTGCACCTACGGAACCCGGACCAGGGACACCTCCCCCGGGGCCCTCCACGGACGCGGACGGTGACACCCCGCTCCCCGAGACAGTTATCCCCGACCGGACCTCGGAGCCTTTCCTTTCCCCTTACCCTCTACCACCCTCCTAACGTCCATCGAACCCGCAGGCACTACCTTCCGCCCCGCAAGCGAACTACCGAGGGACCCCCCACCCTCCCCCACGGAAGCCCGCCCAGTCTGCACTCCGCGAGACCCCTTCGCAGCATCCCGCACCCCCCCCAGGGGCCCTCCGCCCGACCCCTGCTCCCCTTGGGCCGCTCGCCTACCCGCCCCCCCGTCCGCCCGCTCCCTGGAATCGGGCCTCACTCCCCGCCTGCCCACCACGCCAAGGGGACCCCCGGAAGGGGCACCTGCACTTGCCTGCTGTACGTTGGGCCCGTCGTGGACCGTCCCAGTCCGCGTGCTGCAGTCCACCGCCAAGACCGATGGGGGTGCCCTCCTGGGCCGAGACCCCGCCCCGCCAGGCCCCGCACCAGGCCGTCCGGCTGCCATTTTGGATCCTGCTCCGCGCACGGCCCCATCCGTGTTAGGGGGTGGTGCAGCGATGTCCAGGGCAGCCGCCTGTCTCGACTCACCACGCCGAAGCCCCGGCCGCACACTGGGAGGCAGAGCCTCAACCAGGCAGCTCCTGGGCCTGCTACGACTTCCACTGGCTGTCTCCTGCACTCCCGTGCCACCGACCTCCGGTTCTCCTCCCGGGCTCAAACGCCTCGGGGGCCTCCTGGCCCTCGCCGGGCGTGAGTCTCCGGCCTCCTGTCCTGCCGCCGCAGCAAGGACCGGGCCCAGCTGGGCCTGCACCCAATCCGCTCCTTGTTGCCGCGCCGCTGTCCTGATCCCCTCCAGAAACTTCTCCACGATATCCATGGCCCTGCAGAGGAGAAAAAGAGAAACCCTACCCAGAAAGTATAGAGAGCACCGGGATGCACACAAACTAAACCGGGTAGGAAATTAGAAGTGAACCTCACAAAATGGCTCCTCCCTTAAATAGCCAATCCCACATATCCCATAACCCACCTGTCCTGTCTGTTCCTCCTGGGCCCGCCTCCTAACCCCTGTCAAGGCCCTGTTCCGCTTAAGCTGTGCTTTGGCTACATGGGGCTACAATGCTGCTGCCCACCCCATGTGTTCCTTATTAGGGGTTAATAAGCATGTAGGAGTGCATATAAAAAAAAAATACCCATTTCTGTCTCTTTAGAGATATCTTTGCCAGAAGCTCAAGAAAGCAAGGTGAAAGGTTAGTATGGGACCCACCTGAGAGGTTTGCCTTGACAAGGCACGTGGGCTAAACTCTCTCATAGCCATTGGAGAAACGAAATAACTTCAATTTGTTTAAATATGCATAGGGATTTGGGAAGAGCGCAGGTAACTTTTTTCTTTGGATTTTATTAGATATTTCTTTATATACATTTCAAAACATTTAAAGTTATTTGACTAGCACAAATGACTTTCCAATGTAGAACTCCATTTCACTATAATAATAGTAATACCATAATAATACTAATAATACCATACTATTATTAATAATAAAACCATAATTATGCATTTGCTTTCCATTATGCTCCCTTCTAAATGTACAGCATAAAGAATTTGTAATGGAAGAGAGGGACAGTGATTATTTAAAAAAAAAAATGAAGAGCTTATTCATTAAAAAGGTCCATGGAAAAGTCTGAAAACTGCTGCCAAAAAAAAAAAGTCATTAATGGTGCTGCCATCCTAGTTCTCTGTCAATTATTGGTATAGCCTCTGAACTTTGTACATTCAGCAGATAAACTATGCAACAATTTATCTATGTCTCCTCTCCATACGCAGAATTTGCCCTGGTTTTGCATTGTCTGAACAAGATTATGTGTCTAAAAAAACGTTTACAACAAATTTTATAGCATGACAGGAGGCTTCATATTTGCTTAAGTCTCTCTTTACTAGAACTCCACAGCAGCATATTAACATAGAGATAAAAACACTAGAGACAAAAAAAATCAGAAATCTATAAAAGGCTTCTCCCAACTAACTATTTCCTCTTTCTTTGCTGCTCCGCAGACAGTACAGGTCAGAGTACCACTGCCTCCTGTTATATATGGGTGGTTGTGGATATTTTTCTGTATTTATATGTTTATTACTGTATTGATTTATTTGTTTAGAGGGTATTTTTGCATCTACCTTCTTAGTGCTGTAGTGATTGATTTATTTAGCTATACTGTATTTTCTGCATCTACCTTCTTAGTGCTCTAGGGATTGATTTATTTAGCTATACTGTATTTTCTACATCTACCTGCTTAGTGCTGTAGTGATTGCTTGATTTATTTACTCTGTCTTTCTGCATCTACCTTCTTATGGCTGCAGGGATTTATTTGTTTAGAATGTGTTTACCTCCCTACTGCCATTATGATTTATTTATTTAGATTGTATTTTTCTGTCCCTATTTTTTTGCTGTAGGGATGTATTTTCTCTTATGATTTTTCTGCATTTTCCTGTTTTGGGCACCCCTGTCTGGGGATCGTTTTTTTCTTGGGTTTGGGGGGGTTCCCTTCTTCCCTCTACCTTTTCTGGGTGGCTTTGCCCCCTTCACTTTTCATCCATATTGCGGCCGCTGGAAAGCGGTCCTCCGACCGCTTTCCATTGCCGACCGCCGGGACCCCGGAGTAAGACTCCAGTGGTCCCACGTGTTGGATCCCGCCCGCCGGCTTAGTCCGCCGAGCGAGATCCTCTGTTTCCCATGCAGTGCAGCGGCCCCGAGCATCCACTTCCCCGCGACCGCGTGGTCAGGTGGGGGCGGGGCCGGACAGTTACCAGACTTACCGCATTAGTTCCGTCGATGGCAGGCACATGTGCTGTAGCTTTGACTGGGACTCAGCTATGACTTGGGCGCATTGCACCCTCAGGCTGTCCTGGCTTTGTGCCCCATGTGGCTGGCAGGTTAGGCTACTGGGGACCATAGTGGATGATATAGATCACAGGCATGCTATATAGAGCTGTGCACAACCCCTCAAGGTTTACAGGCACAACTGGCAGTGTTACCACTTCTACTCATCCCCCCCCCTTTTTTGTTTGTTCAGATGATTGCTTGCAGCGATCTGTTTTATCATATTGACCAATGGAGCACCTCTTGTGAGGTAACTCAGTTGGTGAGTTCCGTGACTACAGGTGTACTCATTATGCAAGTTCACTATTTATGGAGTGTCAGGCACTATTTATCTGAAGTGCTTTATCTACAGTTACACAATGGAATGCTTGGTACAGTCACACAGAAGAATGCTATGTACAGTTACACAGAAGGATGCTATGTACCGTTACACAGCCGAATGCTATGTAGTTACATAGAAGAATGCTATGTACAGTTACATAGAAGAATGCTATGTACAGTTACATAGAAGAAGGCTATGTACAGTTACACATTAATATACTAGGTACAGGTGCATAGAAGAATGTTATGTACAGTTACACAAAAGAATGTTATGTACTGTTACACAGAAGAGTGTTATGTACAAATACACAGAAGAATGTACGTACAGTTACACGGAAGAGTTGTACGTACAGTTACACGGAAGAGTTGTACGTACAGTTACACGGAAGAGTTGTACGTACAGTTACACGGAAGAGTTGTACGTACAGTTACACGGAAGAGTTGTACGTACAGTTACACGGAAGAGTTGTACGTACAGTTACACGGAAGAGTTGTACGTACATTTACACGGAAGAGTGTTATGTACATTTACACGGAAGAGTGTTATGTACATTTACACGGAAGAGTGTTATGTACATTTACACAGAAGAATGTTATGGACATTTACACAGAAGAATGTTATGTACGGTTACACAGAAGAACGTATTGTATGTTTACGCAGAAGGATGTTATGTACGTATGCACGGAAGAGTGTTATGTACAGTTACACGGAAGAGTGTTATGTACAGTTACACGGAAGAGTGTTATGTACAGTTACACGGAAGAGTGTTATGTACAGTTACACGGAAGAGTGTTATGTACAGTTACATGGAAGAGTGTTATGTACGGTTACACGGAAGAGTGTTATGTACGGTTACACGGAAGAGTGTTATGTACGGTTACACGGAAGAGTGTTATGTACGGTTACACGGAAGAGTGTTATGTACGGTTACACGGAAGAGTGTTATGTACGGTTACACGGAAGAGTGTTATGTACGGTTACACGGAAGAGTGTTATGTACGGTTACACGGAAGAGTGTTATGTACGGTTACACGGAAGAGTGTTATGTACGGTTACACGGAAGAGTGTTATGTACGGTTACACGGAAGAGTGTTATGTACGGTTACACGGAAGAGTGTTATGTACGGTTACACGGAAGAGTGTTATGTACGGTTACACGGAAGGATGTTATGTACAGTTACACGGAAGGATGTTATGTACAGTTACACAGAAGTGTGTCATGTGCTATTAATCTGAAGAAGTGTTATGTACATCTTATCTGAAGAGCAAAAGGTAAATTTTATCGGAGAATGAAATGCGCAGTTCCTCACCTGTACATCTCTGAAGGTCCTGACTTGTCTGTGCCCCAGGACTTGGCCGGCTTTGTCTGTGCCTTACTGATTGGCCTGCTCTGCCTGTGACCCATTGATTGGCCTGCGTTGTATGTGACACATTGATTGGCCTGCGTTGTCTGTGCCCCATTGATTGGCCTGCTTTGTCTGTGCCCCATTGATCTGGCCTGTGCTGTCTGTGCCAGAATGTCTGCATGCCAAGCCTACTGCCACATACTCACGCTTGTGCATTGCATGCGCTGCCCAACTTGCCTCGGTCACTATATGGGGTGCTGCCCCTATCTCCCTGCCGGTGACTCTTGTCTTCTATACTCCTTGAAGTCGCTTTGCCTGGGACCGCTGCACAGGAGAACCCTTATCCGGGTTAACAGCGCAGACAATGACTACTATGGCAGTGACCGCCTCTGTGGAATTAGGCTTCAGCCAGGGTCTTCCCTTAAGCTTATCAGGAGCGTAACGCTAGAGGGCCCACCTTTAAAATGGCAGACGACTTGAACGAGTCAGACTCTCCTTGAGGAGAGCAGGCAAGGGCTAATAAGCGCTACTGGAAGGGTGAAGGCCCTGAACCAGGCTCCCGGAAAGATAAGACTCCGAGGAGTGGCTAACCCCTCTGCAGTCGGCCAGACGGCCCTGCCTATATGGCGCGGGGGAGGCGATGACCACCTGATGCGGCAGTGACCACCTTCTTAAAAAGGCAGCCGACTTGGAGGAGTCAGACTCTCTGAGTGGAGAGCAGTCAAGGGTGTATAAGTACTATGGGTAGGATGAAGGCCCGGAATCAGACGCACGGAAAGATTAGACTCTGGAGAAGTGTCTAGCCATGATATGATCGACCTTGATGGCCAGACGACACTGCCTATGTGGCGCAGGGGTGAAGGTCCCAGTAAACCCCCCACCATGGCTGCCCTAGCTGAATGGTGGGCAGACCGGTTCCCCTCGGAGGGAGAGGACGATGGGGGTGTGGATTATGATCACGGCCCTTAGTGGCACCATGAGATGTAGAACAAAGTCCACTACAGGGGCCCCGACGACCTTGGAAGAAGAGGTCGTCTCGTGGATCGCCTCTGTTCGACCCTCGATCCATTGCTCACCTGGTTTCTTTGGAATGATCTCTGCCCGATCACCTAGCACCATCATTGAGTTTCTGGGCCCGTAGACCGCTGGCTTGAGAAGCCCGCAGGATAATTCAAGCGGTATTCCCAGCCGGGCTCCCGAACAAAGTAGCCGCAAACCCAGACTTAGACCCCAATGGGGCACTGCTATTTTGCTGGTTAAGCACCTGTCTAGTATTCAGGAGATCCTGAGTGCAGCCCACTGCAGTGCCTATACTATTAAGTCCGCAACTGGAAAGCCAATTGTTCTCCGCTACACGAGTGAGTTGTGCTAGCGGAACATATGAGGAAGTTTAAGAGCTGTCCTTTTTTACATGGAAGTACTTCACGGAGGCTTATCTCAGCTCCAACCCGTACCTTTTATAGGGGATTGGACCCTTGACCCAGAATTTCAGACTCGCCTCCACTTTCGGATGACATCCCAGACGGGGCCCCGAGTCTGGGGTGGCAGACGACCCTATCCTAAATGCAGTGTGGACCTCTGGAGGTGTTTGGGATAAAGTGATCTGAGCCCTTCGGAGTCCTGGCACGAGTCTAAGATTGAACGTATATTCATTAGTTACTGTGAATTAGACGCGGCCCTCAAGAAACTTCTGGTAAGGTGGTCTCTATTTTCTCCCTGGTGAGATACCTATCTTTTGCATCAGTCATTTGGGTGACAATACAACCTGGTTGGCAGGTTGGGAGGAATTGAGGACATTCGGGAATACCAGAACTATCTGAAGAGATGTTTCTCGTTTTCCACGCGTTGGGACCCGGATGCGACTATTCATCGATATAGGACATCTTGCTGTACGGTCTACCTGGACAGGCTTGCCGGACCCCCTGCGAGGTACCTCCCAGACCGAAAGGTCAGATGCTCCCTGCGTTTTCCCTTGTTTCGAGTCCCTGGATTTCGTTTTTTTCAACCAGGAAAATATCGACCTCCTCTACATCTCAAGGAGTGTATTCCTGGAGGGCGGATTGGACGCAAGGGGGTGACCCCTACGCTCTCCTCTGCCCGAGTTCTCATACATACGGAATAGTTTTCTCTGGGAGGACCCGGCATCAAGACTTTAGTCCACGGAGGAGGACCCATCAAGTCCCGACCAGTTCGGCTGGATGACGGACCCGTTTGCTCAGCGATGGACGCTTCCCTCCAGGAGTGTTCGACACGGAGATGCGGACGAGTCTCCTCCGTTTGTTTGGTCTCAGGACCTTTCTACAGGTGCCTTGGTCTGCTGGTACTTTGGAATTATGATCTCCGTTTCGGCAGAGTCGAACCTAGTTCCTGGATTCCCTGGACCCTTGCTCATTTGATCTCGGGGATTGTGAGACTTTGGTCTTCATGGCGACCCTGACGTAGTTGGATCTCCTAATTTTGCTACCGCTTTTACAGGGTTCGGGTATTGTTCGGTCACTTTATTACCGGGGACTGCCATATTAATTAGATTAGGTAGCGCGTACGACTGTTGTCGGCGGGCCTCGCTCTGCTTAGAATTCCCTTTACGATTCCTGAGGACAGGTATTCATCTCCCCAGGGGGTACAAGCATTTTTGTCATGCTCCTATGGTGGGTTCTGTCGGGTTTTGTCCATTCACTGATTCTGGATTTTTTTCAGTTATTATACCTTGTTTTTCTTTCAGATGGGTTCGGCGGTTCGGACCTTAGTTGTCTATCAGCCTTAGTCGGACCCGAGGGTCATATTCTTACTTTGGTAGCGCTCCCACCTTTAGGCGGTGTTCGACGTCACCGTTTGTTTAAATGGTTCTTCCCTTTTTCTCGCCCTTCATGTACCGCTTTGTTGTGGTTGGCATTGGCGGGGCGTATAGTTTTTTTTCGGTTCACTTCAGTCCGTAACACGGCGACTTCAGGTACCGACATGGCGGGCGTTTTTCTCCAAGACATTGTACGCTTTCCTGCTGGTTACGAGGAGCTATCTTCACAGAGTTTAGGTTGGTACGGCGGATCGTGTTTCTTTGGTCTTTGCTGTCCGAGCATTAAAACAGCAAATATGAAGCCTCCTGTCTTGCTATAAAATTGTAGATTATACTAGCTTTAGTGTAACTATGATCTTAATTTTATTAATGACAGGAGGCGAATATTTCTCTCCCAGTTTTTCCCTCCCCTTGTTGTTTGTTGGTTTGACTGACTTGTTGCTTATTCTCCTGGTCTCCTGGGCTAGGTTGGTTGGTTTATCTGGGATATGGTACCGTCAGTATTTTATGATGGGGATTCAGGTTTTTTCACTATCTGGGATATTATACTGTCAGTATTTACGATGGGGATTCATGTTTTCTCAGTACATTTCATTCGTTAATCAGTGTTTTCGACTCTGTTTATCTCGTTTCAATTTAATGGTTTGGCTACAGTTCTTAGATCCGACTACTCTACAGGATAAAGGTCAAGGCTTCACCCACTGGTTCCATGGTTTCAAGTTCGCATGGCATTCATCGTTATGTTATGTTTGTTTCTCCTGTTATTGTATTTGTGGTGTATTGTTCATGTACTTTATTTGTCGCAGCGTGAAAGAGGAAATAGTTAGTTGGGAGAAGCCTTTTATAGATTCCTGATTTTTTGTCTCTGGTGTTTTTATCTCTATGTTAATGTACTGCTGTGGAGTTCTAGTAAAGAGAGACTTAAGCAAATATTCGCCTCCTGTCATTAATAAAATTAAAAGATTATAGTTACACTAAAGCTAGTATAATCTACAATTATATGTACCATGTTTTTCACTCCATAAGATGCACTTTTTTCCTCCTCAAAAGTAAGGGGAAATGTCTGTGTGTCTTATCGAGTGAATGTGTGTCCCCTGGAGCTGAATCGCCAAGCCCGAGTGCAGGGGCGAAAGGCAAATCCCGGACGGGAAGCATGTAAGTGTGTGGCATGGAGGAGGGAAGGCTGCAGAAAGGAGGCTGTTGAGGTTCCTGTGTAGGGTCTGTCTGGCGGCGCGATGCTTCCCCTGCTCATCGCCTAGCAACTCATCTCACTGGGACAGCATTGCGCACCTTACCTTACTCCTTCAAGCACTGACTAAGGTAAAAAACAAGGCACTATATCGTTAAGCCAGTATAGGCACCCACACGCTGATTACTTAGAGCCTGGCATGACTCCTTCTTTTTGAGTTTGTTTCTCCTCACTTTGCTGCATTTATTTTGGCTATACACAAAAAGAACTATGTTTTTATTATTTTTATTTCCACAGATATACTGAGCCTGTGCTGTTTAAAAATACATTTAAGTATACCCTGTGTGTACACTTTGGGTGTATGTATTCTTTACTTTTGTTTTTATCTTTCATTGAAGGTGATAGGGGAATACACCTTCTTCACACCCATTTTTTGTTATTGTTATTGTAATTTTTATCTCTGAACCGACCTACCCAAACATTGTCTCTGTTTCTTAAAAAAACATTGCTGGCTGCAATTCTACGTAAGGGGCAAAAAAATAAAAATGGACTTTGTACATCATATGTATAAAGTATTAATTGAGTCCCCGTTAAGAAATTATTTTTTTGTTCATTTCTGTCTCTTAAGCAGTATTAGGATAGTTGGCCATATGTTGTAAATTCTGTTTCTTTAATATGTATGCAATTCTATTTGCTTTGTGCCACCAGAGTGTGTTTTCTGATTGAATTAAGACCATGCTCAGAGATAACACAAATGGTCAGCACTCAGTGGTAAACATTGGAGATACATTACTGACAGTTCCTTCACCACTGTATTTTGTTGAGGAAACCTCCCCCACCCTACATACAAGGATGATAAAGCAGAAAAGACTAGTATATAAGATTCCTTTTAAACTAGAGGTAGTAAACTATGCTAAGGAGCATGAAAACATAGCAGCGGATAGAAATTCTGGGTCACCTCCAACTGAAAAAATGGTAAGAGAGTGGAGGAAACAGGAGGATCCGCTGAAAAAAGTGAATAAAAGTAAGCACACTTTTCATGGAAATGCTCCAGAGTGGCCACAGTTAGACATGGCCATGAAAGAATGGATCACACTTCACCGGAATAATGGATTGCCCTGCTATGCGCACCAAAAGTAGAATTGCACAAAAAAATGCCAAAAGAATATAAATATAAGATTCTTTCTTTTCATAAATTTCTAATTGATGCTAGGAAGAAAAATGGGTTTGAAATTGGCCAGATTAGGGAATATTGATAAAGTCCCGCTAACCTTTGATGTGCCATCTAATAGGACTGTTGATCTGAAAGGTGCCAAAACTATCACTGTGAAAACCTCCAGACATGAGTAAAACACATTACATGGTTGTGTTGTCTTAGAAACATAGAATTTGATGGCAGATAAGAACCATTCGGCCCATCTAGTCTCCCCAATTTTCTAAATACTTTCATTAGTCCCTGGCCTTATCTTATAGTTAGGATAGTCTTATGCCTATCCCACGCATGCTTAAACTCCTTTACTGTGTTAACCTCTACCACTTCAGCTGGAAGGCTATTCCATGCATCCAATACCCTCTCAGTAAAGTAATACTTCCTGATATTGTTTTTAAACCTTTGTCCCTCTAATTTAAGACTATGTCCTCTTGTTGTGGTAGTTTTTCTTCTTTTAAATATAGTCTCCTCCTTTACTGTGTTGATTCCCTTTATGTATTTAAATGTTTCTATCATATCCCCCCTGTCTCGTCTTTCCTCCAAGCTATACATGTTAAGATCCTCTAACCTTTCCTGCTAAGTTTTATCCTGCAATCAAAAGCTGTCAGAAGTGGGATTTGAACCCACGCCTCCATGTGGAGACCAGAACACCCATGTTGTGGAAGAAGTTGATCTTGAGTCTGGCGCGTTAGACCGCTCGGCCATCCTGACACTGTGTGTGTGTCTTGCTGTGCAGACGGCACCAAATTGCCACCCATGTTAATTTTCAAAAGGAAAACATTTCCAAAAGAAGTGATTCCAAGAGGAGTTGTGGTACATGTTCATGAGAAAGGATGGATGGATGAAAATGGAATGAGAGTACGGGTTGAATAAGTGTGGTCCAAGCGTCCTGGAGGGCTTCTGAAAAAACCTGCCTTATTAGTACTTGACCAGTTTAGAGCACATATTAGCAAAACTACAAAAAAGAGCTTAAAATAAGTGAAAACTCATATAGCTGTAATTCCTGGAGGTCATACCAGCCAGTTGCAACCTCTCGACGTTTCCATCTACAAACCAGTTAAAGGTATTTATGCGAGAAGAGTGGAGCAAATAGATGGCTGCTGGTAATCATGATCTGACATGTACTGGATGAATGAAGAGGCCCACTATCACTCAAGTTTGTGAATGGATGAAAACATCATGGCACTCAGTGAAGGAGGAAATCATTGTACGGTCATTCAAAAAATGTGGCATTAGCAATGCTTTGGATGGAAATGAAGATGGAATCTTATATGAAGATAGTGAAGAAAATTATGTCAGTGTTTGTGAGCAACTAAGCTTCATAAATTCTGACTCTAGCAATGATGAGTTCTTGGGGTTCACAGAAAACTAGAAGAGTACTCAAACCTTAAAGTCTCTCTTCATTTGTTAATGACAGTGATGATGGTTCTTAATGCCACTGTTGACTGCTGTTCACTTTATATGGTTGAAATATTATTCTGATATACCAGTAGTTTATTAAATAGTTTAGTACAGTGCCTTGCAAAAGTATTCACCCCCCTTGACTTTTTACCTATTCTGTTACATTACAGCCTTAAGTTCAATGTTTTATTAATCTGAATGTTATGTGTTTGATCAGAACACAATAGTCTAAGTTGGTGAAGTGAAATGAGAAAATATATACATAAAACTATTTTTTAGAAATAGAAAACAGAAAGTTGGTATGTGCTTATGTATTCACCCCCTTTGTTATGAAGTCCATAAAAAGCTCTGGTGCAACCAATTACCTTCAGAAGTCACATAATTAGTGAAATGATGTCACCTGTGTGCAATCTAATTGTCACATGATCTGTCATTACATATACACACCTTTTTTGAAAGGCCCCAGAGGCTGCAACACCTAAGCAATAGGTACCACTAACCAAACACTGCCATGAAGACCTCTCCAAACAAGTAAGGGACAATGTTGTTGAGAAGTCAGGGTTAGGTTATAAAAAAAAATATCAAAATCTTTGATGATCCCCAGGAGCACCAGGAAATCTATCATAAACAAATAGAAAGAACATGGCACAACAACAAACCTGCCAAGAGACGGGTGCCCACCAAAACTAATGTAAAATGCCAAGGGGGGTACTTTTGCAAGGCACTGTACACCATTTTATTCAGAATATTTTTTTCTTGTTTTCCTCCTTTAAAAACTAGGTGCGTCTTATGGTCAGATGAAGTGAAAAATACGGTAATTGTCAATGCTGTATTATAATGGTTTTCAAAAATTAATTATCAACAAAAATTGACATGGATTTTAATGGTGACTTCTGTAGCTACATTATTTAAAATATTTTTCTAACAGACTGTGATTATTTAAAAAGCTTATCCAAAAATATTAAATTGACTCTTAATTAATTATTACGTTTTTGTTCAATTATATATTTAACTTTTTTTTTTATGTGTCTGCCAGAGGCATTCCATTCCGAATTTTATTAAAACCAGTATTTTTGAATATTTGTAATCCTATACTTTGTTTAGGATTTGGATGCAAAAGCACAACTTTTAATCAAGACACTGAATGCATCTAGGCGACTGCTGCAGATTCATATAAATTCCAACCGGAATTCTGGCCTAGATTTTGTAAATACAATACAATTTACTAAAACAAGAGATACCAAAGTAGTATACACCATTCATATAAACTAATAAAAATCTTAAAACAATACTTTATACTTTTAATAAAGCATGCAATCCTGAATATTCAAAGCATGCTTTTGTATTTTCTATGTTATAATGGGTAGACTTACTATGTACAAAATTATTGATGTTACCTTATTTTCTTTACAGTAATTGGTTCTTAAAGCAAACCTACTGAATACTTTCACAACCTATTTCACAACCTATATATTATTTTGAATGAGGGCAATGCTTTACACTGTTTATTAAAGCTCATTGAAAAATTATTTGTCTGTATGAAAAATGTAATATAAACATTTTAATGCAGAGTAACCTGCTATGCCATTATAAAATGAAAGTTCCACGTTCGCTTATTCCAGTAAATGCTATTGGACCAACTTGGTATTAAATAAATGTGCATGGTATACTTTAGGTATTCCAGGAAAGCCAGGCATACAATATACATTAAAAACAAAGAATGGTAAATAAAAAAAAAAAAGAATAAATTGCACAACTCATAGTTAACGTTTTAAGCTATCTGTTTGCCCCAAAAATCTCAAATTTCACATATCTCATATCATTAAAGGGGCACTCTAGTCTAGACAACGTAACACATCATCTCATTGTTGTCATGGTACCTGTAGACCCCGGGATCCATATCATTGTACATTGTTAAATTGTTTATGAATAATTTGAAACTGAATAAGGGTTTGGTAGATGTCTGTGTCTCTGCCACCTCTTGACATATGGCTATAGCAGAAAAAGAATTACAACAAATGCCAAGTTCCGAAACAATGTGATATCCTGCTACCTGGTCGTACATCGAAGGGGATATTACACTTTTAGACCAGCAACAATTGTATTATATTTCATTTGTATTTTGTATTCTTTTTCATTTGCTTATTGTGGTATCATGCAATTTGTTATTTTGTATTACATCCTTACATCCTTTATATATATATATATATATATATATATATATATATATATATATATTATGTGTGTGTGTGTGTGTGTATGCATTATGCCTAGATATGATGTTTTTCCATGTTTTGATATGATACATTGCTTGCTATTTATTAAATACAGATTTATTTGGATTATATTTCTTGGAGTGCTGCAGTATTATATTATTTGTGACTTCTATATTGTGACCACAAGAGGGAGCTCTCCTTTACTGATTTGCACCGTTACTTTTGTCTCTTACGAGGCTAGTCTTCCATTTATGTGCTACCTCATACCAATGGTACAAGTTGAAAAGTAACATTTACAACACTGTTCCAATTGTTACATCTTCATTTACCTCTATAGTTTTAATCTAATTTTGTACAGATCTGATATCAGCATGGTAACCAAAATAAAAATAATAGCAATTGTATTTATTTTTATTTTTAATGTGTTGATCCTTTAATACAATTAAATTGAGCAAATACATTTTTTTTTCGATGGCAGTTAAAATTAATTAAGTCATCTTTAATTTCCACCTTGGCAGAAGGGCAGCAGGTGAATTGCGTTTTTAAGTACAAAGCTGAGCTTTGATTCTCCGTCTTCATTCTGAAAAGTCAAAAAGTCATTAAGTACAAATGTCTACAAGGATAGTACAGCAATGAAAAATCTAATCATTAAATATTTTTATATTATTTTAAACACAACTGTATATATTTTTTTTGTTTCTGCAGTCATTGTAGAATATCGTTCTCAACATTTACTGTTAGATAGGCATTACTATTGATTTATCTACTGAACTCACCATTAAAGTAGGTAAATCATTTGGAAATTGTTTCTAACATTATTAAATCATATGCAAAACTTATTAAATTGTGGTTTAAATGAGGGCATGAAATGCTCTTCCACCCAGAAATTCTTTAATAGAGAGTGCTTGAAAAGTAATCGAAACACAAATGACAGAGATCTTAAATATCTTGAATAGTTATTTTCCTCTTTTTGTTATTAATAATTTGTTTAGCACGTTTTTTCCCAGAAGTTAAAAAGACAAACACTCAAATAATCAGAGAATTTGAATTATTATCAATATTGGACAATTATAACAAAGCTGATATATGTTGAAATACCAAAAATAAATGTGAATTGAATAATGTAATAGATGTATAATATATATTGTGTATTTATATTGAACAAACAGAAAACACCAGGCTTTCAGAGAAACATAGTGACTAAATGATAGAAATAAGAAAAGCAATTGTGTTAAAAAATGACTGACCTGTGTGACCTTTACGAAAGAAGCACCGAGGTGTTTCAGAGACACTGGAATCATAACAGCAATGTCTCTGTACGCATTCTTCACTGCTGATGCTTGGATATCCACATTCTTTCCTCTCTGAGACATTCGAAGGACAATGGCCCCACTCTGCGAGAGGAAACAAAAATACTTTAATAAATTGTTAAACATAATAACTTTCAATCTGTAGATGTTACATGTAATATATTTCCTATGGAATCATTATTGGAATAAGATTTAGTACCTTTTTCACATGGAAATGTATACTCTGCCACAGCATATTCCTCTGAAAGAAGAAGAAATTATAGAAATATATAGAGAGTTATATAAAAGTTGTATGTTGATCCAATAGTTCTATGTGTGTCCTTACATTTGTAATAACCTAGGTCCTGATTTAATATGATTGGATACGTTTTTCAAATGATTTCATATTTTTGGATAAACTTTTAAAATAATTCAATAATATGAAAAGAAATAAATTTTTTGAATATTTTTATATTTTTCTTTGGATATATTGAGATACATTTTATATAGAAATATATTGTTTGATATTTTAATGTGTGGAAAAAAAAATATTTTAAGGGGCGGAGCCGAGCAAGCGAGCTGACTGGTCGCACTTCACAGGGGCTCCAGCTACAAGGGCCCAAATCCATTAATAAATCAAGACCCAGTGACCCGATCGGCGAATAAACAGGCCCACTGGACTGACACAACGAGTGTGCATCCAGCGACACCTACATCGCCACCCGGCATGCCTGGGAAATACTGTGGCCGGCTTGGGCCTACTGGAGGAGGGGATGGGGAAGGACGGCCGCCTTTCCGCCCGACTCTAAGGCCTACAAGCGTACAGAAGCCGCTTCCCCCCCCCTATGGACCGGTGGGGGACATCCCGGTTCCCGCCAGCAGGGAGGTCCCGCACGCCGCACCAAACGGCTGTTCCCACAAGCTCCACAGGCAACGTGGCGGCACTGTCAGACTCAGAAACTCGAGACCCAAGACAACCAGATCTCACCCCAGGTACCTGCGACCATGCCGGTGACCCCATCGACGCATTATTTGACCGCTTCTGGGATAAGTGGATGGAACGACTGCAAGCAAAGACAGCCTACTCCACACCGCCCTCGCAGACAAAAGTCTATGGCGGGAGAGGAATGGGGCCTCCACCTCAGGGAACAAAGAAGACACACACTGGGACTCTCCAAGATAAAGGCTCTCCCGGGCTAGGGGCAACCAGGGGCATGCTCCGCAAGCGCCGACCACACAAGAGGAAATATGCTAAACGTAGACCAACACGAATCAACACGACTCACCTCCTTATCCCGACAGGGACGACCGTGGGCCACACCGGACCCCAGGTCATCGGTAAGAGGGCGCTAGCCCCAGCGCAGTCCCGGGGTGGAGGAGTCCACTCATCACCGCAACGCCATATGATCCCCGGCAAGTACCTGGAGGGGGGGCGCCTGACAACAGGGTCAGAGGGCCTACTACAACGACAAATGCGCATAAGCAGAGCGTTGGCCCCACAACAAGGAGGGAGCACCACTGCCGCTCCAAACTGCCCTACTGCCTCAAACCCACACACACTGAAGAGAAGTGCCCAGTCCAGACAAGGTATCGGCTGACTCTACAGGGTACGAGTATTAATGCAAGGCAAGGGACCCAATGCCAACCGTCTCCAATATGCCTCCAGTGAACACTTGCAACCAATTTACTTTACTTTACCAGATGACTTTTGATTTCTCTTCACCACTTTATGTTATCATATTAGTTTACACAAGAGATCACTGGGGGGTCTCACTCACTCATGGTTCACTTTGTTTAATGTGTTAAATCTTTGTTTCTAATGACATTCTTTCTGTAACCAGACAGTGCAGCGATATTAGAGCATGCTTACCATAATGTATGAGCAAACAACGGTGATACGCTCTTTATATATCCTAGACAAGTTAGTTAAACCTGAGGTTATGCTAGTAGCCATATGTATAGTGCTGTGACGTATAAGCAACTTGACTGGGTTAATTATTTACTGCGTGTCATGCCATATTTGTTCCTCCTGACTACTACATTTAAAACTGGGCAATGCTACCGATGCCATACTGATGTCTTTCCATGCATACCGTTCAGTTTAAACTTAGGTTAAGCCATTAAAACAGGGCACTCTAGCTAGCTAAGCAATGTTTAACAATTATTAATTATTAGTATATACTCTCTGTATGTTTGCAGTCTTAAGCCTGATGATCGTAACGTGAACCGCTACAACAGACATACAAAGTTAGCGTGTATTAAGCTTATTTACACATCATAAAAATTGTGCCTTTTTCCAAATGCCATGCAACTGTTAACATATACCTGTTTTTAAATCGCCTGTACTTGTTATCGTGGCAATGTAAACTTTTTTCTGTTATTCCGTGCACAACAAAAATAAAGAATTAAAATAAAAAACAATAAAAAAAAAATATATATATATTTTAAAAGTTTAACTAAAGGTATTAAATGATCTTTGTGAACCTCCAAGGTCCCACAAACTAAGCAGTTAACCAAGCCACTCACTAAAGAGTTATTTAACCCCTTATGACCGGAGGGCGTACTATTACGTCCTTTTAAAAGCGGCTCTAAACGCCGCAGGGCGTAATAGTACGCCCTCCGGTTTTTTGTAACTTACCCGGTCGCCGGCGATCCCACGCCGGCGATCGCGGTTGGGGGGACTCCCAGGGAGCCCCCCGCGGCATGTCCGCCCTCCAGGAGCCCTCCCGGCCATGTGAGAGTGAGGTCCTTGCGAGGACCTCACAATCACATGGCCGGTATAGCTGGCTCAGGCATTGCCAGCAGGGGGACTAACTGTAATGACAGTTGGTCCCCCTGCTGGCTGAAAATCAAATAAAAAAATGTTAAAACAGTGTAAAAAAAATAAAATTATATACTTAGATCATATATATATATATATTAAATATATATGATCTAAGTGTATATATATATACACATATACATACACACACACATACACCGTCTAGGTGTATTTTAATATTAATATATATATAATTATATATATATATATTAATATCAAATTACATGTAGACTGATACTGATTAAATATATATATATATAAATATTGTAATTTGCTAGCACTATATTTAACCCTATAACTTTCCAAGACACCATAAAACCTGTACATGGGGGGTACTGTTTTACTCGGGAGACTTCGCTGAACACAAATATTAGTGTTTAAAAACAGTAAAATGTATTACAACGATGATATTGCCAGTAAAAGTGACGTTTTTTGCATTTTTCACGCACAAACAGCACTTACACGTTCGATATTATTGCTGCAATACTTTTTACTGTTTTGAAACACAAATATTTGTGTTCAGCGAAGTCTCCCGAGTACAACAGTACCCCTCATGTACAGGTTTTATGGTGTTTTCAAAAATTACAGCGTCAAATATAAGGCTTGTGTTTAATTTTTTTCACTTTAAAATTCGCCAGATGGCTTACGTTGCCTTTATGACCCTATGGTAGCCCAAGAATGAAAATTACCCCCAAGATGGCATACTATTTGCAATAGTAGACAACCCAAGGTATTGCAAATGGGGTATGTCCAGTCTTTTTTAGTAGCCACTTAGTCACAAACACTGGACAAAATTGGCGTCTTTTGCATTTTTCACACACAAACAAATACTAACGCTAACTTTGGCCAGTGTTTGTGACCAAATGGCTACTAAAAAAGACTGGACATACCCCATTTGCAATACCTTGGGCCGTTTACTATTGCAAATGGTATGCCATTATGGATGTAAATTTATTTCCTGGGCTACTATACAGTCTCAAAGGCAACGTAACCAATCTGGCGAATTTCAATTTCAAATGTAACGCGCTATATTTGACCCTGTAACTTCCCAAAACACCATAAAACCTGTACATAGGGGGTACTGTTTTACACGTGAGCCTTTGCTGAATACAAATATGTGTATTTTATTGCAGTAAAAGCAAACAGTATTATGACATTGACAGTTAAAATGTCATGTAGAACTAAAAAAATGAAAAAAAAATCTTATTTTCTCCCATTTTTTCATATTAAATTATGTTTCATAGCTAAATATTTGATATTAGATGAAAGCCCTGTTTCCCCTGAATAAAATGATATATAATAAGGGGGGGTGCATTTAATATGAAAGAGGTGAATTACGGTTGGATAGACATATAGCGCAAATGCCAGGTTATGTTTACATTTTGTTTCGTTCACAACTTGTACATTTGGCTGCGGTGTTAAGGGGTTAACCTTCCTGTTAAC
This sequence comes from Pelobates fuscus, assembly GCF_036172605.1. Lineage (NCBI taxonomy): Eukaryota > Metazoa > Chordata > Amphibia > Anura > Pelobatidae > Pelobates > Pelobates fuscus. The sequence goes on from NC_086326.1 coordinate 22,525,730, forward strand.
TATTATTTATTTAACAACATAGGAGAGTGTCAGCACATCTGTTTGATGTCAGTACTAATCAATATAGTTGATGGTTTGGTCAAAAGTTAGTGAAACAGTCAGACATATTGGTTGAGGTAATAAAAAGGCTAAAAATAGAACTGCCATAATACATTATTTGCAAGCTGAAATTACAGTCTGGGTGTGTGAGTAAACTTACATACCTGGTTCATAATAATCATAAATCATTACAGCAGCGGGACGCAGATTGTTCACATGAGTTATTTGTTTAATTGAAAACGATAAAGTTTGTGTTTCATGTGTAAGCTGCAGAAACAGAAAACAATGTCACATCCTACATTGAAAACACGAGTGTTAAATGTGCTATAATATACTATTACTGTTACACTTTATTATGTGCAATAAACTGTAAGGTTTAAGATTTGAAGTCTGTTACTAGTCAGTATACAGAATACAACATGCTCCCATAAAATAAAAAAAAATAAAAAAATCAAAGCCACCTACAAGATGCTATAATGGATTTTTCTGAATGTAATTAAAGGGACACTCCAGTGCCAGGAAAACAATCCATTTTCCTGGCACTGCAGGTCCCCTCTCCCTCCCACCTCCCATCCCCGGTTGCTGAAGGGGTGAAAACCCCTTTATGTCACTTTCCTGAGACCCCGCCGATGTTCCTCGGCGGTGGTTTCGGGTCGCCGTCGCTCCTCCCAGTCATTACGTCAGCCGGTGGGCAAGACTGATTCCGCCCGTCGGCTGAGGTGACCTAATGCGCATGCGCGGCAATGCCTCGCACGCGTATTAGAGCTCTCCATAGGAAAGCATTGAAAATGCTTTTCAGTGCTTTCCTATGGGGAATTGAGCAACGCTGGAGGTCCTCACACAGTGTGAGGACGTCCAGAGACGCTCTAGCACAGAAAATCTGTGCTATGGACACGGAAGTGCCCTCTAGTGGCTGTCCCTTAACCCTGCAATAATTACACTTGCAGGGTTAAGGGTAGTGGGAGTTGGCACCCAGACCACTCCAATGGGCAGAAGTGGTCTGGGTGCCTGGAGTCTCCCTTTAACTAAACATTTGGAAAATGTAAGAGAACCAGATGTTTACTGGTAGTATTAAGTAGTAGCAGTAGTATTAAGTACTACTCGTGATTTACCACTACCTGGTCCCCGTTGATATTCAGAATGGAAGATAGTGACAGATAGAAGAAAGGAAGATGCCTAGGTGATTTGGCACATCACATTAGCAAGTAAAAGGCTGCATCAAGTGGCTAAGATGGGTGAAAAATACACAGGATAAATTATAAGATAAGAAGAGTTGAAATAGAAGTGTGGACAAACAGGTGGACAGACGAGAGTAATATGTATAAAGCACAACATGATAATTTAACGAGAAAAAACAACAAACATGTCTTATTTGAGTTCTATGCTGTGCCAGTAGCTTTCTTACCTCACTCAAGTAAATGATCACTTTGTCTTCTCTGATTTCAGTTTTTTTCACATTGGGGTTATTTAATAACTGCCAAAGAAAATTACTGTTAGATTAAAGCACTCCACTTTTTTTCTATAAACTAGGATTTTTTTTTTTTTTTTTTACTATGTTCATTTAAACTGAATAGGAGACTCCAGTAACATACTTTACATACATACTAAATGACTAAAAAGTCCCTAATCAATATGATGATGTATCAGAAAGCAAAGAAGAAAAAAAAATAACTCAAAAGGTCACCATACAATTAAAGGCCTCACACATAAGCCATAGTATAAGGATCCATGTCCTATTCCCCGGCGCACAACATTTTATGACTGCAAACAATAACTGCATTTATAAGCCCAATTAAAATACCTGTCCATACCAATACTTGTATCTATAAGAGGTTGCAAAACAGAGGTTTATTTAAGTTATCATTCAAGTGTTCTACTACATTCTTCTATAGAAAACTGGCTACAGAACTAAACTGCCCATAAATCAATGCTACGCAGAGATTGTGGGATAAACAAATCACAGACTTCAAAACAATAAGAGCATCTTTTTTTCTGTTTGATGCATTACCTAAATATATCATTATATTTTATTATAGGAATGACTAATTTTCCTTTTGTCATCCATGTGATGCTTAGTTTGTCGTCTAAGTATCAAGGTAAAAATAGGTCAATACAGCACTGCATCGTACACAGTGATTATGTTATTCTACCATCCACTAGATTACCTGCTAATAAGGTAATTAAAAATATACCATTGGATTTACACAGTTATTGGCGTTAAAAATGCTTTGTATTTTCAGTGTTTGGTTTCTATTTTAATTGAAAGGTTATTTATATAAAAATGTCCAATTAACAACAATAATAACAATTAGCATTCTCTCCTAGCTTTGAAATTGCATTCTAATTTCATTTTTTGAGGAAACTTGCTTGTTTGTTTCATTTTTCTTAACATATTTACCCATTTATAGTCATAATGAATGTTCTTTCGTACAATTAGCATACTGTATTTTAATGGGTGGATCTCTAGATCATTTCTGGACAATCTGTGTATATGTTTATTTCTCACCAATGTAACACTGCTCTTTTTAGGAATGAATCCTGACAAAAGCTCAGCCTCAACAATGACCATATTGGATGAAGCTCGGTTCCCAGTGTAACTAGAAAAGAAATTAATATTAAAGGAGAAAATAATTATTTGTATATTTCTTGATGATTCTGTAAGGGTGAAGTGTTAATTTGATTTTCATGGAGAGAATCTAGACATTTACTTAATGATTTGATAACCTAGGGTGGTGGGATTTATTTGGAATTTAGGTCTCAAATATATTTAGCTAGCTATATTTAGGAACATTATAGTGTTAGGAATACAAACCTATAGTGCCACTGTCCCCATCCCTTTATAGGTTCTCCCCCGTTTGTGCTAAAACTTTAATAAAGGATTTATATACCTTTTTCCAGCGCCATACTGTTTACTTCTGATGATCCAATTCAGTGCTTCCAATAGACTGAGGACCTTATGCACATACACAGTGAGTGCAATGCGCATCCAAGATTCCCCATAGGAATGCAGTGAATCAATGATTTTCTGTTGAGACTTCTACGTCACGTGACCAAGAGTAACTCAATCAGTGCCAAAGTTGCTGTTTGTTTGGCATGGGTGAATTTAGTGGTACTTTAAAGCAGTTCTGTATTTGCTATATTTCTATTCAAGTATTTCCCAGAATATTTAGATATTGGTTCATATTATTTAGCGATAAAATACTAATTTTCTGTAGAAGCAAACAAACTTGCTTCATGAATTGAAACATGAGCAGCTAAGGATTGTTACTTTCTCACTTTCTCTTTTAGAATTATAGTCCCTACACGTTATATAATCTCCATCTATGTCAGAACTACCTGCCGTAGATGCCACATTTATATGGACTTAGCTGTTTAATAGCGTTCACTAATTATGGACTCGATTTCATATTTTTGTGTAAGCTTATTAAATTATTTAATATTTTTGGACAAACTTTTAAACAAATATTTTTCATATGCAAAATAAAAATAAAAATATTCAAATATTTTGCATAATATTAAATCATTTGAAAAGCTTATCTAAAAGTATTTAATCAAAGCTTATTTTGCCATAGAATATATCACCTTATCTAGACTTTTACATTATTACTTACAAGCTTGCAGTCAGCCAACTGACCCAGTGTAACAGATACATTATTATAACTTAATATCAGGCAATCTCTTTTAGTTTCCTCTTGCCAAATAATAGATCTGATGGTATTATAATACATGTTTAATCATTCTTATTCTAGTCAAATAGACAGCATTGCCATGCGACATTTACAGATTTAATTTATTTTTCAAATTTTTACATTTCATTATCCCGTCACATCCACTCATTGTCTTTTTAAATAAATAACTTTTATGTATTGAAATAATTGTTATGCTATTACAATATCAATGGCCAAAATTAAACAAAATAAATAAATTTTTAATTACTCATTGTTTAATAGCCTGTAAAATAATAATAGCAAGGAACTGGAAGGGAGATACCACATTTAACATCAAATTAATAACAATACAGTTGATATACCAAATTAAAAGGGAGAAGGATCACTGCAAGTTTCTAAATGATAATTTGAGCCTATGGGCAAATTGGGAAAAAAAAATACTACAAATGTAATATTGATACCATTTGAAATAAGAAGTAGAAGCTGGAAGTATGTAGAGCTCTCGTGGGGGGTGGGTTGTTTTGTGCTTTTGTCTTTTTTTTGTCTAAGTGTTTATGTGTACGAATATGATTTTTTTAAATACTTTTTTGTATAAGTGAAATTATGGTGCTAAATTTAAAATAAAAAGAGAATAAAAAAATAAAAAAGAAATAATTGTTATGTTTTAACATTCATATCTACAACATTTATATACTACAACTACATATTCTTAATTTCCTAATTATATATATCCTGTTCTTCCCACCTGAGTTCCGCAACAATGTCAAAACTTGCATGTGCTTGAAGAGTGCAGACACTTGGCAGTGTGCTTACACTTAGGGCAAAATTAGAGTAAACCTTGGCAACAGGGATGTGATATTGTAGATGTGTCTGCAAAGAGAAATAACATTGAAACCAATTTATAGAACAGATACTCTATATCTAATAATTCCACAGTCAAGATAACTATACATTTCATTGTAGTTGGGGATATTAAGCCGTATCTGGAGCAGTAGTTGATGATTGCTAGTCGGTTGTGGTGTGCCTGAACCGGCGACCGGGTAGGCCTGAAATAATGAGGGCCCACCTAAATAGTATTTGCTAAGGGGTGTTGGTGGGTGGGGAGTCTAGGTCGATCTCGGCCCTGATATGGGGTAGGTCTGAGTATAAATAGGCCAGTTAACCCCTCCCACAACTACAGGCTCCGCCTTAACATTTGTAGTCGGGGATATTAAGCCGTATCTGGAGCAGTAGTTGATGATTGCTAGTCGGTTGTGGTGTGCCTGAACCGACGACCTGGTAGGCCTGAAATAATGAGGGCAAAAAGGTTTTCTAAACAGAACACTTTAATGCTTTATACATTTACATGAGCAATTCCTTAAATGCTTTCCTAAGTTCTTTCTCTGGTTGTGGAATGTATTTTCCGTAAGCTGCTGATTTCCACCTACCTAGTTTTTTAATGTACGGGTACGTTATTGCTAGAAGCGGCTGAAGCGGCGCCGATCCTAAATGAGTGTCCTGAGATGGACATGGGGTCATGACCTAGTCTGACCGATAATGCCCTTACGTAATATATGAATTTTGCCGTCATTAGGGGTTTATCGGAAATTGTGAGTAGGGGTGAGTAGCTTTGTTTGTCTCTGAGGGAAAGGCAGAAAGTATCCAGGACTGTCACTGGACACCACTTATTATGGGTCGGGAAGTACTGGATCTCTGTAGGAGGTCCCAACGGATTTGTTTTAGAGTGTCTTAGAAGCAGTATGTAGTGGTCACCCACTTTTTGCAGATCCCTAATTCTGATGTAGCTCGTATTTACAGACAGACTATGTACTGTGAACTCATTGGGCCTTAAGAACCCGTAGAAAGCTATGTACATAGCTGTTTTGAGTACACAGTTAGTGGGGGTCGGCTCGGGTTTGATGGCTGCCGTGGGGTGCTGTTCGAAGAATGCCTGAAAGTTGGAGCGAGAGAGAGCGTCAGCAGCAATGTTTTCCTGACCTGGTATGTGCATGCAAACCAAGTGGAAGTTGTGAGTTGCTGCCAGCCAAGTGAGTCTCCTCATGAGTCTCATGATGACTAGGGATGCGGATCTGCCTTTATTTATGATTTTGCATGTAGCTTCATTGTCAGATAGGCATTTAACTGCTTTGCCCTCCCACAATGAACCCCACATGTGTGCGGCTGCCACTATAGGGTAAAGTTCGAAAAGTGAGGACGTGGTGTTAAATGCCTGTAATGTTGAGGTTTCGGAAGGCCATGAGTCACAGAATCACTGGTTGTTGTATATGGCCGTGAACCCTGTGTGGGCTGCTGCGTCGGTCCATATGACTGGGGAATCTGCATCGAGTGGGGGTATGAACATCGATCTCCCATTCCAGGAAGCAAGAAATCTGCCCCACATGAGTAAGTCTGCTTTGGCGTTATCATCGATGTGAATGTGAGTATTGTCGTGGGGGGTCTCTGTTAGGAGGTGTAGCAAGCGTGAAATGAATGCCCTACCCTGTGGTATAATTCGGATAGCGAAGTTTAGTGAGCCAAGGAGAGATTGTAGCTCTTTGCGGGAGCAACTGTTTTTTCTAATGAAGCATGTGATCTCGTTAGATATATGGTAAACCTTCTCATCTGGTAGACTTGCCACCATAGCTGTGGAGTCGAGATGAATCCCTTAGAAGGTTAGGGCTGTAGCGGGACCTATCGTCTTTTCCCTTGATAGAGGTACTCCTAGTGTGGAGAACAGTGCAGCGGTTTTATCTATACTGTGGGGTGTACAGTTAGGTTCCTCTAACGTGAGGAAGTCATCCAGGTAGTGAATTGCTACTGGGCAAGCATACACATTTAGGAGTAGCCAGCACAGTGTTTCTGTTAACGTGTCGAACAGTTTGAGACTGCTTTTGGCCCTAAACGTCAGATGCGTGGCGAAGTAGTACTGGCCCTTCCATTTGACTCTGTGTAAATGCCACAGGGATGTATGGGTAGCAACTTGAAAGCGTTAGTGATATCGTTTTTTTCCCAGCCCGGTGCCTTTACCTGCTTTCAAGATCACCCCCATGGCGTTGTCCACTGTGGCATATTGTAGTGAAAATTCACTGGATGGTATTAACGAGTTAATGCTAGGAACCACAGATGAATGAGGCGCTGATAGGTCAATGATCATACGTTTTTTATTATTAATTAGGTTGACATCTTTACCTTCTAAGATATCTTTTTTAATAGCCTGGGGCACTAAGTGGGCAGGCGTGATGATGTGTGTAGGTGTAGGTGCTGGGTTGGGGTTTGAGCTGTTACCCGGGTTAGGCAAAGTCTGTGGTAGCATGGAGGGGATAGCAGCTGGGGTGATAATGGCCACTTGATTTTCAAGTTTCTCTAGTCTCTCATTGATGAGGTTGACTGAAGAGAGAAGAGCGGACATTGTGGCCTGAAGTCCAGGTGTGCTTCCGTCGATGGCCTGCGTGCTGGTGCCTGGTCGTGGAGTGTCAGGGTTAGCGTTCAGGAGGCGGTATAGTTCCGCTTTGCGGGCCGTGGCTGGGTATGGTATGCCTCATCTCCTGAGTTCTGCTGCGATCTTGGGTATGGTCCAGGAGCGTAGGGACCCTGGACTAGCCGTCTCCACATTATCCACTGGGGTACTAGGTCTAGTTGGGCTGGAGATTCTGGCTGGGGTGCTGGGTAGGGAGATATCCTCGGTTATGTCAAAAGCGTTTGACATACTATAACGTGAATAAGTACATAATTGTTAGGGGATATTGATTTGCTTGGGGGGGGGTGAATATTATTAGAAAAATTTTAACTTTTTTTGGGGGAGTGAATTTCCTTGAGGTGAAGGAGTGATTGGGGCGTGCGTACGTGTCTATGGTGAGTTTGCCCGTGGTGTCGTTGGGTGAAGCAAACTTAGTTTATGAGGTCGTATGAGCGTGACGACGTGCGGCCTGGGGGTGAAGTATGAAACGAAGTGGAGGTGTCGTGCCTCGGTGGTGAGCGATGGATTTAACCACTGAATATGGACGTGACTAGGAAACGTGATTGAGCGGCCGTTGTGTGGCCTTTTTTAAGCTGTTGGTCTGTCAGGTGCATGTCTGACAGGGTGCTTACTAAATGGGGGGGGGGGGGTAGATGGGAAAAAGAAACCGGATACTTACTTTGGATTTAGCGATTTGCGCACAAGCCTTGAATTACTGGATGGTGTTAATGTTTCCAGACTGTTATAACACGTGGTTGCCTGAGATGGCTTAGAGACCTATTAAGAGGGACAGTTAAAATCTATGTAATAAGTTGTTTTTTTTATTTATTTATTTTATTTTTATTATTTGACGTACGTAATAGTGCCGTGTGGGAATGTATAACCTGCGCGTAACTTGTCCGGTGGGTACGAGTTGCAGTTTGCGGATTTGTGCGTCATTCTGGAGAGCCTAATTAATTAATTAATTAGAGTAAATATGTGCGTGTGATATTGATCTTGCATTGACAGGATTCTTCTTTTACTTACCTATGTATTGGTGCGGTACGGAATGATTTGATATCCTTTGTTAGGGTTTGCCTAAAATACAAGTATGGGAATTGTTTTTTTAAAACAGAAATGTCTTTTTTTTTGTGTGTGTCCCTTTAAATACCATTCCCTCTCCCTCCCTGGCTCCCTCCCTGCCTTCCTTTTAAGTAGAGTATGTGTTTGTGGTCGAATACTATTTGTTATTTATTGATTTATTTATTTATTTCCTGGCTTTGGCTGTTACTGATGGAAGTGAAGGTTTGAGCAGAACTTTTGGGGGGGGGGGGGTGGTTCGGCGTTCGGCACTTGTGAATGTGTGCTTGCCAGCCCCCCCACTCCCCTGACTTGTGGACTGTGCGGTATAATCGGGGGGGGGGGGGCTGGCTTTTGACGTTTGCATGTGCTAGCCAGCCCCTCCGTTCCCCTGACAGGCGGATTGTGCGGAAGAAACGGGGCGTAGGGGGGGCTGGCTCTGGTGATTGAGTGGTTTTGCCAGCCCCTCCGCTCCCCCTAACTGTGTGACCAGAAGTAACCGCGGCGTGGGAATGCCGGCGACAAGGACCTGGCGGAAGCCCAGTAGCTGCCCGGATTTACCCGTGGACCGGGTGCCGGACCTGCCTGCGGCTGGCTGACTGCCGGTGGGGAGGGGACCCTCCGTTCGTCGGGATGGTATGCTGGGTGTAATAGGAGTAGCTGCTGGACTTGATGCTTGCTGGACCGGATGCTGCTAGACCGGTTCCGGAAGTGGACGCAGTGGAGTCTGGGTCAATCTCGGCCCTGATTAGGGGTAGGTCTGAGTATAAATAGGCCGGTTAACCCTTCCCACAACTACAGGCTCCGCCTTAACATTTGTCAAAATAAATACTTGTTTAAATATTTTTTGAACCAATTTTTCTTGCATTAATTTATTTGTATGCAAAGATATATTTTAACAGATCGAGATAAAACGTAATTCATATGGCACAATGGTATGTGCATATGCAAAGCCTCTTCACTTACTTGCAAATATATGCAGGAACTACCTGTGACTGTCACTGTGTACTCTCCACGAACATCTGGCAGGGCTGCTTTCTGCTGAAGTATGTTCGAACTTTTGTCCACAATAAACTTTTCCTGAAACCCTGAAAGGGTTTGAACATTCACATATGTGTCCCCTCTTGGAACAAATGTAGATTTTGCATATCCAGACATCGCTTGGAAAGCCACAACAGTGTCCTGTTGAAAAAAAAAAAAAATAACAATGAAAAAAAAAATGGAAATAAATAAATAGATAAGAAAATAAATATTTTTTTTTCTTATTATGTCACACATACAATGACTATTATTGTGCAAAGTACCACTTCATCCATAACTTTGAATCTGTCTTTTTAGGGCTTTAGTTATGATATAGATCATAGGAAAATGATGGAGTAACACTTTCTGTACCTGATGCTATGAATACAAGGTGATATGCTACATCAGTTAGAATTTACAGGTAGTCAGATGTAATCAAATAACATTATAATAATAACAAGTAACAGTATATTCGTGGTTTGTAAAGCAATTAGATTGTAATAATATATATAATAGTAACATGGTGTACCAAAACTGCTAGAAATAAATCAACGGTTGGCACATATGTGGATTTATAAACCAATAAATACTATAATTATCAGAGCATACATTATTTTTCATTCATTATTTGTAATATACACAAAAATAAAAAAATATATAATGTTTTGTTAGATTGGAACATTTCAAAGATTATGAAAAGGAGTTTTTATAAACATTGATTGCAGTGTCTGTTATTGCACATAATTAGTTAAAAAAATAAAAACAAATAATGTTGTAATCACTAGACATCTTGCCTTTACAAATAAGAGTCCCTTCAACTATACTTTTCCGAACATGTGATTTATTTTTAACGTAGGAATCATCCACTGGACTAACCTAACAAAAAAAATGGGTATCCTGATTAAATAATCCAATTATTGGGGTCTAAATGCTTAGGCCAGGCAAACTTGAAATGGTAGATTTAATTTCTAATTACAGTCTCCAATCTTAGAGTGCTATATAACTGTCCAATTATGAAGATATATTAAATATATCTCCATAAATAAGATGCTTCATATATCCTCTCCAGCATTTCCTCAGTTTCAGAATAACTGTGCTCCCTTTCCTTTCAGTATGTTTCAGCAAAATATTCAAATAATACTACACACATAGATAGACAGACAGATAAATAGATAGATAGATAGATAGATAGATAGAACAGAATTAGTTGAGTACCTGAGTTGAAGAGAAGCCACCATTTACATTTTGTTGTTGTAATATCCAATTCATGATTTTTGTGGCTTCCTCAATTTCCTTAGAGCGTTGCTCCAGTAAAGCCAGAAGAATATAAGAACTAATCTCAATGTTTCCACTGCGAGAGTCCTCTATTTCCCAATGCTTAAATAAATCTAAAATTGAAAAATCATTGAATATCATCATGCAACACTTAACAAAACAAACAGTATCAAATATACTATATTTATCATCGAATTTATATTTTAATTAATGCCAACATTTTACATCTGTTCAATATTTTTGGAAAGATTAACAAGTAAGATGGTTTTATTATTTATTTAATTAAATAAGAGAGTATATATTTTTTCTATTTTGAAAAGAAACAGTTTACACTTAGCAAGCCTTTCTAATTAAATTGAATAATCCTATATAAAATATGTAAAATTGTAAAAAATAAGATATTTTATTTACAATAAGTAGAATTTGGTTTAGTGTTATATGCAACTTTTACCAATATCATCCTAAAGAAAAAAAAGGATAGACTGCCTTAAATCTTGGCCACCTAAGAATTGTTGAGCCATGTGCAACATGGCTCAAGTTTGGTTAAACACCAACAGTGAATCTACTACACATCAAGCATCTTACAATTTCTTTGAGTTTTCCAAGAGTATTTTACATAAATGTCTATGTGAACCACTGACCAAGCAAGGTAGGTAAGTAAGGTATTTTCTGGTGGCCTCTCGAAAATTTCTGAAGTCATATTGGTTTGTTTGTCTTCCCCACTAATTCATTTTGGCCTTTCTTATCAACCTTTTTTTAAGTCATTACTCTTTCTTTCCCCTTACTAGGTTTACTGTTTTTGTTCTCTTATTCCATATAGTCTAGTTTTCCCTTTTATGTCCCTTCTTTTCATCACTCACCCTTCTTATCAACATTTTGGTTTCTGACATTCACTCTCCCTTTTAACATTAGTCTCTCTGCTTTAAAGTGGCACTGTCATGCCGAACTTACCTTTCCCCAATCGATTCATCTTTTCTTCCTCTCTCAGGATCTGTTCTTCATTTCTTCCTGTCTGCTCTAGTTTTCTTTATAACATAAGACAAAGTAGGGGCTATTTTGTCTCATGGAGGTTTTCTACGCCTGACCATCTCTGACCAGCAGAGGAGCAAAGTGTGCTCCATTTCCTATGGTCAGAGAAATTTTCCCACAATTCTTACCTTTTCTCTGTGATGCTTCCTCTCAGTATTCCGGAACATCCTGTCATTTTACACAGAACGCCGGCGAAACTATTGAATTTCATAATAACAGAATGAGAACAGTTTCTTGATTCATGTTATGACGCAATTCAAGACTTTGTTCGGATTGGAATTTTATCAGAATGAATGAAACTCCGATCCTATTCATGCTGCGGCTACATCTTGCCCCTAGCCCATCGTCCTCAAGCCGCTAGTTACCACCCAAATAAAATTAAATGAATCCCTACCTACCCCCTCACCCTAAAAATAGTGAGGAGGAAGACAATAAAACTAAATACCTGAAAAAAAATCAGACTTACCATTAGAAGTCTTCTTTTTTTCTAAAACCTTATTTTTTCAACCCCCAGAAAAGGCCAAATAAAAAAAACATAATACCTGTCGAACTTAAAACCTGAGCAAATAAACAAAACAAAACAATGCTAATAAATAATCCATCTTCACCCGGCGAGGGCACGGCACAGACTGAGCTCTGTAGGGCAGGGAAAGGCTTAGAAAGTCTTCCCACACCCTGTAATTTGACTCAGAGCACAAGTCAATCAGTTGGCTTGGAATTGACTTGACTTGATTGACTATCATGGTCATTGAGGGCCCCCACCCGCCACTCATGGGTGGGGATCGGGGGAAGGACAATAGGTCCCCCATTTTCATTTAGGGCCCCCACCTGCCGCTCATGGCTGGGGGCTGGGGGGAGGACAATAGGTCCCCACTATTTTAATTTAGAGCCGCCACCTGCCGCACATGGGTGGGGTCCAGGGGGAGAGGACAATAGTTCCCTCCATTGTCATTTAGGACCCCCACCTGCTACTCATGGGTGGGGGCCAGCCCATAGGTCCCTGCTGTCATTTTCATTTAGCGCCACAACGTGCCGCTCATGGCTGGGGGCCAAGGGGGAACCTATGTCCCCCATTTAATTGAATAGTCCCCACTAACGGGCCATGGGTGGTGGCTCAAGGGGGGACACTATGCCCCCTGCTAGTTAATAGATGCCCCACCATGGGGCCATTTGTTGGAAGGGTTTTCTTTTTTTTACAACAGTGAGCAGCTATAGGCTGTTCATCTGACATTTCTACTTATTCCTTTGTCTTTCTGACGTTTAGTGTTTAACTGGGCATGCGCTATCTAGTGTGGGCAGATGACGTGTCCCACAGGGATTAAAGATTTAAAAAGAGGTAATATGGGGGGGCTTAGAGGCATTTGAGGGTGACTAGGGGGTCAATTAGATGTAGTGGAGTCTGGAGGGGGTTAAAAAAAACTGGATCAGGCCACAGTGAAGCTTTAACTCTTTTTGTGCCGAGCTCAAAACCTTTTCAGCTGGTGTATGTCTCTACATAATTATAATAATAATAACAACAACGTATTTAACATTCAGATTACTGTGGTTTTCAAGTACATCCTGGGGATGTTACTATTACCCAATTTCATGGTACTCATTTTATCTAACTCAAAAGAATGAAGGGCTGAGTCAACCCTGCCAGGGTTTGAACCTGTAACCCCCATGGGTTGAACAGATTTGATTGATGATGCATTAGCTCACTGAGCTATCTCACCAGACAAATGTGTTTTATTCATATAGTAGGGTGATTTACTCACCTGATTTTGTAGCCTTCTTCTCTAGATCTTCCAACACAAGTTGTCGTAGACCATTGTCTCCCGAAAGAGAAAAGACATATGCCAAAAGAGATTCAGTATATGTGTTGTTAACTCGTTCTGCTCCTTTTCTTAAACAGCTCAAGGCATTCACAATAACACCATCCTACAGAAAATATTGAGCAATGAACATGATAGAACACCTTCTCAAAGAGACAAATATAACCCTCTATGATAAAAGATACATTCCTACTAATAGTCAAAGTTAATCTTTCACATGAAAAAAAAATCTAAATAACAACAAACATAGTATACCAATACATTTTGTTTTATCCTTTATTTTGAAAAAAATCATCCTAGCAAAAAATGATTTGCTTGTTGATTTATTAATTTCACTATAATCAATGCATCATGTTTTTAATTCAAGATCACCGTTTCTTCTGGTTAAGAAAAATAAATAAAGACATTGCATAAAATACATAGCAAGCTTGAGTTTGGTCCATTGTAGCGGTGGAAAGTTGTCACAGAAAGGTCACGTTAGACTTTTTCATAGATTCATGGGATTTGATGGAAAAACATTCTGAAGGGCAGACTAGTGAAGGTGATTATGAGCTTACTCCCTTAACCCCTTCAGTCTGTTTTGGTGTGATATGTGTTGAGTGCCATGATCTTTAAATGATGAGCAGGCATTGTGTTATCACCACATTTTGGTCTTATTGTCCTATGTGTTGTTTTTAATAAATGTCCTAACATTTTTGTAAGCTCTCAATGTTTTTTTTATTATATTATATGCTTACATTGATCACAAATTAAAAGGGCCATGATATCAACTGAAGGGTGGTCAAATAAGTACATTCATATTCATATATGAATACTTGACATATCCTGGAAATATCTTTCCCTCCACAGGAGAAACCTTTGTTTTCGCATGTGGTGTTCAATTTCTGCAGTGGTGGTATTATGGACAACAATTGGTTTGTAGCTCATAGTTGTCCAGAAAGGCAGTTGTGCGCAACAAATGAATCACAACTTTTTGTTTTAACAGGAAAGTTCGAGAATGCTAAAACATTTTTTTAAAGTGCTCTCTCACTCTTTTAACAATACACTTTAGATTAGTGAAGCAGCTATTTACCTGAATATACCTCTCACGTAGTGGGAGTGCAATGCAATTTGCAATATAACATATGCAAATAATATTATAGTACATTTACACAAACTTAATCTAAAATGATAAGTTTATTCACTAGCTACACCATTACAAGCTAGGATTGTCAACTCACTTCCGTTATGTTTCCGCTTTCCATCAGAGCTATAGTAACAAAGGCTGTAAATGTTATTTCACGAGTTTCCTCATCCTGAAATGAGCAACAGAGAATTAAATGTTACCAAATGGACAAAGTTACCAAATGGAATTTCAAAGTTAAGGTTAAAATAGCTGAAGTGGAAGTTTAGCAGACTTAGATAATTTTTCCAGTGGGCCTATTTTGGCCTTAACCCCCTAAGGACACATGACATGTCTGACATGTCATGATTCCATTTCATTCCAGAAGTTTGGTCCTTAAGGGGTTAAATTTGAAATTTCTTTTGAATTTACTGTGCATTCTAACTTTAGTAAATAACCCTGTATTTTGTGTAAGATTAGCTTAAGGGAACATTATAGGGACAAGAACACAAGCATGTATTCCAGACACTATAGTGTTAAAACCACCATCTAGCCCCCTGCCCCCCTTGCCTCCCCTAAGTATAGTAAAATCTTACCTTTATTCCAGTATGCTGCTGCTGGCTCTGCCCCTGATCTGCATCCTTGGCTGATAACATCAGAAGTGATGATCTGAGCCAATCACTATGCTTTCCCATTGGATTGGCTGATATTGTCAAGGATGCAGAGCCAGCAAAAGCCAAACATAGCCCTAGCCAATGAGCAGCTCATCATAGAGATGCATTGAATCAATGCATCTCTATGAGTAAAGTTCAGTGTCTCCATGCAGAGGGTGGAATACTGCATATCAGTGCTGCACAATGTGTAGCACTGCCACAGGAAGAACCTCTAGTAACCATCTGAGGTGTGGCCAGTGGAGGTATCCATAGGCTGTAATGTAAACACCATCTTTTCCACGAAAATACACTGTTTACTGTAAAAAGCCTAAGGGACTGATTATACTCACCAGAACAAATACAATAGGCTGTAGTTGTTCTGGTGATTATATAGTGTCCCTTTAACAAGCAGCAAGTTGAAAATAAAAGCCCTTTAACAAGCAGCAACTTGAAAGAGCAGGTCATTTGGGTTGACTGAATGATACTGTTTTATTCCCTTAGTTGTTGAATTGAGTTTAAACCGGGTCTGTGTCTTCTTAGTCTAATACTGGATCTGCAAATATCCCATCTTGAATGTGGAATATGAAATCATGCATTTAGTGGACTATGCTACAAGCTATCTGATCGATTTTGATAGTAATCTGGGTGTCAAAAACAGATTTGTATATTGGGAGATCTTGCCACGAATAGAATAGTGTTTTTTATTAGTACAATATTTATTAGTAGAATAAGATTAGAGAAGATGAAATTGCCTGTATTCGGTTGTTATAATAATTTCCAGATATGTTGAAGCAGCCATTAGGCAACTGTAGACTACTCAGCCTTTTCACGGAGTCCTGAATGATCTTCTCATCTATGTAGATAAAATTCTGTGCCTGACTCAAACATTTCACCACAAAGGCTGTGAGCCTGTAAGAGAATGAGAAGAGTTATAACACAACATTCCAATGATCTAATATTTTCAATATCAATTCCACAGGTGTAACAGGAAGGATGCATATTGAAGTATTAATGAAGACAGGAACATATAAAACTACATTTTGTCAAAATGGCCTTAATCATGTATTAAGGCCATTGCGCCAAAACATATTTTTATGTGTTCCTGTTTTCATTAAAATGTCAATATACATCTTTCCTGTTGCACATGTAGACTTTACATTGAGTAATATTACCTGGAGTTTGTGGGTCTCCACCACAGAGTACCAGCAGGTACGGTGGTTCCCATAACTATCCCCAGGAGTGCCGCACCACTTTGTTTATGCTAAATGATCTAGTGTTTAATATGTCAAAATAGTACTATGTGAATATGAGAGGAGGATATTGCAGTAAAGGTGAGATGAACTTTTAATGTTCCTGACTATCCCATGATGCCCATTTAACCCCTTAAGGACACAATTTGTAGAATAAAAGGGAATTGTGACGAAATATTTCCGTCATGTGTCCTTAAGGGGTTAATGGATGACACAGCAGCATGGGAATTTTTAATCGTATCTACCCATTAATCTTAACATTACACAGAAGGTAAAAGTGTTAAATTATAGATAATTTTTGATATGTGTGTAAATTGAGCAGGGTTATTACTCAGTAGCTCATCTAGGCTGGAGCTCCAAGAACGGTGTTGAAAGGCCCCAAGTCTAATATTATTGCTCCAAGTCTCCTGTGATATTGAGGAAGAAATAGCACAATCAATAATGTAATGTGTGACAATGCCACTTTAATATGTATTTGGAGTCAATTATACAGCACATTGTGGGGTTATTGTTGTGGGTATACATAGTTCTGCATGTTCATGAGGTTGCAGGTGATAAAATTTTATGCATACCAGTCATTTCCATTTTCTCCAGAAAATATGCTGTAGGAGCCCTTTTCAGCTTGGAATGTGAGCTGTTTCTGGTACCCTGCAGAAAAAATATGTGATGATTAAACATCTATCTATATATTTATCGAAATCTAGAACTATTTAATGTCTTTGGTTCTATTGGCCATTTCATATTTTATATAAGTTAACCCTCCCACCCAGTCCTTGTTTTGACACCCAAAATATTAATGCATTTATATCATCTTCATTGATCTTCATTGGCCATCTGTATGGGTTTTTTACATTTAAATGACCACAACACACCCATAAATCACATTTAGTTTTAGAGTGTATGCTTTTTTTTTCATTTTTCAATTTTCAAAAAGTAGAGTTTCAAAAGAAATGAACAAGTTATTAAGTAACCTAGTTATCCCCACCAGGCTGTCAATCATTGCATGCTAAAGTTAGTTGTTCCCTGCCCTACTCATCATTGTTGGTTTGTTAACGTAAAGGGACACTATAGTCACCTGAACAACTTTATCTTAATAAAGCAGATTTGGTGTATAGAACATGCCCCTGTAGCCTCACTGCTCAATCCTCTGCCAATTAGGAGTTAAATCCCTTTGTTTATGAACCCTAGCCACACCTCCCTGCATGTGACTTGCACAGCCTTCCATAAACACTTCCTGTAAAGAGAGCCCTATTTAGGCTTTTATTGCAAGTTCTGTTTAATTAAGATTTTTGTATCCCCTGCTATGTTAATAGCTTGCTAGACCCTGCAAGAGCCTCCTGTATGTGATTAAAGTTCAATTTAGAGATTGAGATACAATTATTTAAGGTTAATTACATCTGTTTGAAAGTGAAACCCATTTTTTTTTCATATCATCAAAATCAAAATTTCAAATCATAGCCAGGGGAGGTGTGGCTAGGGCTGCTTAAATAGAAACAAAGTGATTTAACAGTGAATTAAGCAGTGCAATCAGACCAGAACACTGCTCAGAGGCCCGCTTACCCCACCCCACCCCACCCCACCCGAAGCTCCTTACTACATTTATAGATAAAATCTCACACACAACTTTAGATTAGACATGACAGCTGCAAACATTGCCAATAATCAGCACACTTCTTCATTCCCTTAACCCCTAACGTCTGCTCATTCTGCTTTCCTCAAAGTGCCTACTCATAGGCGCAATGCTCTATCTTCTCCTCTTCTCCTTTTCTGTCATCTCCCTTTAGCATCAAAATATCTACTTACACCCACTTCCCTCAACAACACAATTACATTAACATTAATCCCTCTCTGCTTCACTCCCCCCTTCTCTCATCTCAAGCCCTGCACTCATTTCTCTATTCTCTCTCTCTCCTGCTCTAACTCAATGTCATCCTACTCATATAAATCCCATTCACACCTCCTGTCACTATCTCTCCTCCTACTTCTAGCAGCTGGTGATGTGTCACCCAACCCAGGGCCCTTCACATCGTCTGCTCACACTAAGACAACCAGAAACCACACGAACCTCATCCACATACCTTGCAGTTTATTGTCCTTTACCAACATTCAGTGTGCACTCTGGAACGCTTGTTCAATCTGTAGTAATATTAAATCAACAGCTATACACAACCTTGTCATCTCTAACTCACTCACAATACTGGCACTCACTGAGACCTGGCTGTCCCCCTCTGATATCGCTACATAGAAACATAGACATAGAAACATAGAAACATAGAATGTGACGGCAGATAAGAACCATTCGGCCCATCTAGTCTGCCCAGTTTTCTAAATACTTTCATTAGTCCCTGGCCTTATCTTATAGTTAGGATAGCCTTATGCCTATCCCACGCATGCTTAAACTCCTTTACTGTGTTAACCTCTACCACTTCAGCTGGAAGGCTATTCCATGCATCCACTACCCTCTCAGTAAAGTAATACTTCCTGATATTATTTTTAAACCTTTGTCCCTCTAATTTAAGACTATGTCCTCTTGTTGTGGTAGTTTTTCTTCTTTTAAATATAGTCTCCTCCTTTACTGTGTTGATTCCCTTTATGAATTTAAATGTTTCTATCATATCCCCCCTGTCTCGTCTTTCCTCCATGCTATACATGTTAAGATCCTTTAACCTTTCCTGGTAAGTTTTATCCTGCAATCCATGAACCAGTTTAGTAGCCCTTCTTTGAACTCTCTCTAAGGTATCAATATCCTTCTGAAGATAGGGTCTCCAGTACTGTGTACAGTACTCCAAGTGAGGTCTCACCAGTGTTCTGTACAATGGCATGAGCACTTCCCTCTTTCTACTGCTAATACCTCTCCCTATACAACCAAGCATTCTGCTAGCATTTCCTGCTGCTCTATTACATTGTCTGCCTACCTTTAAGTCATCAGAAATAATCACCCCTAAATCCCTTTCCTCAGATGTTGAGGTTAGGACTCTATCAAATATTCTGTACTCTGCCCTTGGGTTTTTACGTCCAAGATGCATTATCTTGCACTTATCCACATTAAATGTCAGTTGCCACAACTCTGACCATTTTTCTAGTTTACCTAAATCCTTTTCCATTTGGCTTATCCCTCCTGGAACATCAACCCTGTTACATATCTTAGTATCATCCGCAAAAAGACACACCTTACCATCAAGACCTTCTGCAATATCACTAATAAAAATATTAAAGAGAATGGGTCCAAGTACAGATCCCTGAGGTACCCCACTGGTGACAAGCCCAAGCTTCGAATATACTCCATTGACTACAACCCTCTGTTGCCTGTCACTCAGCCACTGCCTTACCCATTCAACAATATTGGAATCCAAACTCAAAGATTGTAGTTTGTTGATAAGCCTTCTATGTGCAACAGTGTCAAAAGCCTTACTGAAATCGAGGTAAGCAATGTCTAATGCACCACCCTGATCTATAATTTTAGTTACCCAATCAAAAAAATCAATAAGATTAGTTTGGCATGATCTCCCTGAAGTAAACCCATGTTGTCTCTGATCTTGAAATCCATGTGTTTTTAGATGTTCAACAATCCTATCCTTTAACATGGTTTCCATCACTTTCCCCACTACTGAAGTTAGGCTTACTGGCCTATAGTTGCCCGACTCCTCCCTATTACCTTTCTTGTGAATGGGCACAACATTCGCTAACTTCCAATCTTCTGGGACTACTCCTATTATCAATGATTGGTTAAATAAATCTGTTAATGGTTTTGCTAGTACACCACTAAGCTCTTTTAATAGCTTTGGGTGTATTCCATCAGGTCCCATTGACTTATTTGTCTTTACTTTTGACAGTTGAAATAGAACCTCTTCCTCTGTAAACTCACGTGTAATAAATGACTCATTTATCCTTTTTCTTAACTGAGGTCCCTTTCCTTCATTTTCATCTGTAAATACCGAACAAAAATATTCATTGAGGCAGTCAGCTAGACCTTTATCCTCATCTACATACCTTCCTTCTTTTGTTTTTAATCTAACTAATCCTTGTTTTACTTTTCTTTTCTCATTTATGTATCTAAAAAAGGTTTTGTCCCCCTTTTTTACTGACTGTGCTATTTTCTCTTCTGTGTGTGATTTGGAAGCTCTTATAACTTGATTAGCCTCTTTCTGCCTAATCTTATAGGTCATTCTGTCTTCCTCACTCTGGGTTTTTTTATAATTACTAAATGCTAACTTTTTGTTTTTTACTATTTTGGCTACATCTGTGGAGTACCACAGTGGTTTCTTGAATTTTTTGCTTTTACTGACAAGCCTAATGCAATTTTCTGTTGCCTTCAGTAGTGCAACTTTTAAATAATCCCATTTCTTTTGGACTCCATTTA
The DNA here is from genome assembly GCF_036172605.1 of Pelobates fuscus. NCBI lineage: Eukaryota > Metazoa > Chordata > Amphibia > Anura > Pelobatidae > Pelobates > Pelobates fuscus. Next base: position 22,546,435 of record NC_086326.1, read on the forward strand.
AATTGCTCCAGTCTGATAATGACTCCTTTACACATATTCTAATTTTGGAAAAGTCTGTTTTTCTAAAGTCTAAAACTTTTGTTTTTGTGTGGTGTGACTCAGTCACTGTTCTTATATTAAACCACACTGACTGATGATCACTGGATCCTAAACTTTCACCTACAGTAATATCTGATACCAAATCTCCATTTGTTAACACTAAATCTAGTATGGCCTCTTTACGAGTTGGCTCCTCAACGACTTGTTTTAGAGACAATCCCAGTAGGGAGTTTAGAATATGTGTGCTCCTGGCACAAGTAGCTATTTTTGTTTTCCAATTTACATCAGGAAGATTAAAGTCACCCATGATGATAACTTCCCCCTTCATTGTAATTTTAGCTATTTCTTCAACTAGTAGATTATCTAACTCTTCAATTTGTCCTGGGGGCCTATAAATCACACCTACACGAGTTACTGTGTGATTACCAAATTCTAAAGTAACCCAAACTGACTCTATGTTCGCCTCACTAACCTTTATTAGGCTAGATTTTATGCTATTCTTTACATACAGGGCCACCCCTCCCCCTTTCTTGCCTTCCCTGTCTTTTCTATATAAAGAGTACCCTGTTATTGCTATGTCCCAGTCATTTTTCTCATTATACCATGTCTCAGTAACAGCGACTAAATCTACACTATCAGTTGCCATTATTGCCACAAGTTCATGGATCTTATTCCCTAAACTGCGAGCATTTGTAGACATGACTCTAAGCTTATCATTTTTTAACACACTTGCTACAGGCACCTTCTGTCCTTGTTTTGGGGGACAATTGGATTGATGTTTTATCACCCTTTTGCCCCCCCCCTCCTAGTTTAAATACATCCTAGCAAAACCTCTTAACTGCTCACTGAGAACATTTGTTCCCTTTTGAGAAAGATGCAAACCATCTTTTTTGTACAGTTTATTTCCATTCCAAACAGAGCTACCATGAGCAATAAAGCCAAATCCTTGCTCCCGACACCATTCACCAAGCCACAAGTTAAAGTCCCTAATACGCATCCGCCTGTCATTCTGAGTGTTATGCACAGGCAGAACTTCAGAGAATGACAATGTGGAAGCAACCTGCCGTATATCATTGGCAAAAACACTAAAAACTTCCTTAACCTCTGAAACCTCATTGCAAGCCAAGTCATTTGTCCCTAAATGGACAAGTACATCCAATTCCCCTTCCTGCTTTGCTTGCTTAACAATATTACAGATACGTCTCCTGTCTCTGTGAGCAGTAGCTCCGGGAAGACACCTCACAAGACCACCATTGTCCATCTCCACACCTCTTATGATGGAATCCCCCACCAACAACTGCTTTCTATTAAGCCTCACCATAGTCTTCAAGCCTCTCTGCACAACACCACTAGCCTCAGTGCCTCTCTGCACAACACCACTAGCCTCAATGCCTCTCTTCACAACACCACTAGCCTCAATGCCTCTCTTCACAACACCACTAGCCTCAGTGCCTCTCTTCACAACACCACTAGCCTCAGTGCCTCTCTGCACAACACCACTAGCCTCAGTGCCTCTCTGCACAACACCACTAGCCTCAGTGCCTCTCTGCACAACACCACTAGCCTCAGTGCTACTCCCCGTTCTTTATGTTTTGGTGGACTACAATTCTCCCACACTCCCAGACTCGACTGTAAAAGAGGCGGAGTAGGCAATGTACCTTTCGACCAATCTTACCTGCCCCTGCCCTTTCCTTAACTTCCTTATAAGTTCACACTGTCCGCCTTTTTAAGCCCACTTCTTTAATAATTGCCATCATCTATCGCCCCCCGGTCATCCTAGGCTATTCACTGAACACTTTTCTTCCTGGCTACCCCACTTTCTCTCCTCTAGCACTCCCTCCCTCATACTTGAGGACTTTAACATCCCAATCAACAACCTTAACTGCCCTGATGCCCCTTGTCTGCTCTCTGTAACCTCCTCCTTTGGCCTAACGCAGTTGTCTAATTCAGCAACTCATACAACAGGAAACACTCTTGACCTCATCTTCACCAATCTCTGTACCACCTCTAATCTCTCCACTGTTCCGTTTCCTTTGTCTGACCACCATCTGCTAACATTTGACATCAGCATACTCGGTACCCAAATTTCACCACCCTCAACTTTCCAATCTCACAGAAACCTCAACTGCCTTGATCTCCAGCATTTCTCCACCAAACTCTCCTTTTACCCATCTCAAGTCTAACTTGCCCTAACTCTGCAACCTCACTTTACAACTCAACTCTCTCCTCTCAACTCGACATCATGGCACCTCCTACAATTAAATGCAGTAAGCTCCCCCAATTACAACCCTGGCACACCAAGCTGACCCGTTACCTCCAAAAATGTTCTAGAACTGCTGAACGCTGCTGGAGAAAGTCTTACTTTGCATCTGACTTCCTCCACTATAGAAACATAGAAACATAGAATGTGACGGCAGATAAGAACCATTCGGCCCATCTAGTCTCCAGTGGACTTTTATCAGTTTATTTATTTAGTTTATTTTGTCACTGGACTTTTATCAGTTTATTTATTTGGTTTATTTTGTACACTGGACTTTTATCAGTTTATTTATTTAGTTTATTTTGTTCACTGGACTTTTATCAGTTAATTTTGTACACTGGACTTTTATCAGTTTATTTATTTAGTTTATTTTGTTAAGTTGTTTTATTCAATTTTTTTCGGCTTTCCTATTTTGTCTGCTGACTGGAAGGACATTTTTGAAACTTCACAGTCCATTCAGAGACTTCCTACTGACAAGCTGAATTTTACCAATATCTTGTGAGTGCATTCTATAATAAATGTTATACATTTTATTTTATTGGTGCACTATGTTTTGTGTCTCTCTGTTTCAAATCCCTTTTAAGAAAGAAAGAGAAGAGGATTGAATTCTTTCCATCTTTAATATTTTATATGCCTGCAGTCCAAGACCATTTTGTGAGTGCATTTTTACCTAGCACTTTGTATGGTGACATTGATTCTACACCATTACCTGCTATTTCTCTCTTTTTACATTTTTAGATTGTATTTTTGTGTTTGTATGTAAAGGAGACCAAGGGATCTTCTTACAATATATTCCTCCATTAGGGTAAATTGTATTTTAATTTTTTAACCCTTTCCCACTGTGGTGAACACGTGTGTTATTCATTTGTGTATATAAGTCCCTACATAATGCTTCTCCAACCTGCCTATCCTCCCTAAAACACAAGTATGTCTCGCCGAGGCCCTTACGCTCTGCAAAAGACCTATGTATATCCTCTGTCCCTACTCCCACCTCTAATGCTCGCCTCCAGGATATTTCCAGGGCTGCACCTCATTTGTGGACCTCCCTTCCCATCTCTGTAAGACTTTCACCCATTCTCCACTCACTTCTTCAAGAAAGCATATCAATTAAACTGTTAGCAGGTTTTTATCCCACACCCCCCATTACTCCTCTCCTGCAACTGTCAAAAATTACCTACTAAGCCCCTACTTTTACCCATTGTGTTACTATACCCCACTCCCTCTAGAATGTAAGCTCATTGAGCAGGGCCCTCCACCTCTCTGTTCCTGTACGTCCAGTTGTCTGGTTACAATTACATGTCTGCTAGTCCACCCATTGTACAGCGCTACGGAATCTGATGGCGCTATATAAATAATAAAATAATAATAATAATCAGCCAGTTATGTTACTTCCTGTTTGTTTAGCTCAGTCGCTCAGACTATTGCCCAGAGCACCTGTCTTGCAAAGCCTTCTCATTGAAAATCTGCATTAGGAAATCTGTTATTGGACTGCCACAGAAAGTCTGCAGCTTTTGTGATCTTTTTTAAATATTTCCCCAATTAAATAGTGCATAATTAAATGCATGCATCTTTTCATTATTGGTATATCTGCTGGAATTTTCTTTTTTATTTGTATTTGGGCAGTAGAGTGTCCCTTTAAGTAAACAAATGCTGTATTATAAAACTGGTCATTTATACTAAAAGATTACTATAAAAAGTGAAATAAATATAGATATCTGGTTACATTCTGTTTACAATTGTTTTAACTTTATGTAAAATCACTTGTAACTAGGAAATTTTAAAATACTTTACTTTTTCATGGCCTATAGAAAATAAAAACAGTCTTCTTTCTTTTGACCCTTATCAAGAGATCACCTTTCCAAATGGCATGGCACATCTGTCCCATTCTCACAATCAAATCATCTATTTTCACAGTGCCCTCATCAACATAATAAGGTTTACTCACCTACAGTCAGATGATTCAAAAGCCTGTTTTCTATCTCAGGTGTTAGTCGCTTGGTGTTGTTAAGATACTGTAGAATGTGTAGACTCACAGCAGCTCGTGCCATATTCTGTTCACCACATCCAGTGGGGAGCTCAATGATGTCATCAACATTAGCAATAGCATTATTGAGGATGTCACCTGACAAAATGTCCATACAAGACAGTGATCATAAGGGGGGAATAAGCATGCTAAGCATAATAAAATCACCAAATCACATCCCAATAAATGATGCATGACCATGTTTTCTCTGATATCTTCCAAATAATCCCTTCCTCAACCCATAATTGCACACATTTCAAATTTTTATGAATATCTGTTTCAGATGTGGCTCCTTAGTAGCTGCTCCCTCCCCCAATGTTTAAAGCCCAATGTTTTTTAGATGCATGTTATAGAAAGTATCTTCTTGAATTTATGAGTAGAAGTAAAAATTAGGATAAGCTAAAGGCTTTAAGGACCACTATAGGCACCCAGACCACTTCAGCTTAATGAAGTGGTCTGGGTGCCTGGTCCAGCTAGGTTTAACCCTTTTTGTTGTAAACATAGCAGTTTCAGAGAAACTGATATGTTTACCTATGGGTTAACCTAGCCTCTAGTGGCTGTCTCATTGACAGCTGCTAGAGGCGCTTCCGCGCTTCTCACTGTGATTTTCACAGTGAGAAGACGCTTGCGTCCATAGGAATGCATTGAGTATACTTTCCTATGGACTGGCTGAATGCGCGTGTGGCTGTTGCCGCACATGTGCATTCAGCCGATGACGGAAGAAGAGGGAGGAGAGTCCCATCGCCGAGGGAGAACGGCGATGAAAAAAAGGTAAGGGATTAACCCCTTCCTCCCCCTTTAACGCCACGGGAGTGGGACCCTGAGGGTGGGGGCACCCTAACGGCACTATAGTGCCAGGAAAACAAGTATGTTTTCCTGGCACTATAGTGGTCCTTTAATGTAAGGTAGGCAGAGAATAGTGGAAAGCTATGAAAGATTCTTTATCCAATGAAAATACTCTGAAATTTTTTTTCTTACCGAATACAATAATGTCTGCACGTTCAGATCCAGGAACCCAGATGTCTGGAACATTCAGTGATATCTCCTGTTTCAAAACCCCTCCTGTTAGAATAAAGGATCATAATGTTTGCTACATTTGTGGTCTTGTTGAGTATATCTTACATACCGTATCTTTAAGTGAGTATATACTATCTATAAGGATGTGTACAATGTTTTGTTGAACTAGTAAATCAAGCCTTGAAAAGACAGGTCAACACATTTCTAAGATCCTATATGTGACGGCTAAACTAAGAATGCTGCATTGAATCCAGATTGATAAAGTTTATTTATTTGGTTAGTTCATGGTTTAGGATGCCGCAAACTCAGAACACCAATGTGGCAAATGCCGGACTGTTGAAATTGATCACCCAGATTTTAAAGGGTCTTTATTAATAATTTTAACATTATCATTAAATAAAATAGTGTACATTTATAGGTAATAGAATAATACAACAGTGAATAGTGCTCTTGACTGCACTTACCCTCTTTAACACACTTGTATATATGAAAAAAAGGGAAAATATACAGATAATTGTGCAGTATATTAGGGTGAATCAAATTTTTAGTGAATTCTGGAGATAGAGTCAAATTCACTCACATTTTTTAGAGCCTTTTACAGGTATAAGGCTCTAAACTTCCTGGCGTCTGTGTCTTTTTGGGTAGACCACACGACCCCCCTCTCACGATATACGTATACATGTTTTCCTCCAAGTTTTAGATAGAAAAAAGACACAGGTAATCTAATCTGAGCGTAGTATTTTCAAATACTATAAATACCAATGTAAATGAAATATAGTATTGCTCACCTTTTTTAGAGCCTTTGATAACCGGCTCTTAGTATATTGGCCTAGTGTCAATTTGTGGGGTGACACTACCCCTTTCTGGAATCACTTCAACAGGATGCAGCAAAGATGGTTAAGTATAAAAATATATTTATTATAAAAAGAATATTCTAAAATTATGTATACAGTTTACTAGAAAATAATAAAATTCGAAATGTCATATGTATAATACAAATATTGTTGCCAATATATATACAATTCCATATTATTTATAACACAGACAACTTGTGACCCTTAGAACCTTTAGAACCTATGCTGCTAAGAATATAAGGAAGTCCAACTACTTTTATTGCATTTTATTGCATTTTACTTCTATTTCTAATTTTAAGGATAAAAACAGCCCACAGCCAAACCTGTAGGGATGGAAATATGGTACTAAACTAAGAAACCAACATACCAAATATAGACAAGTCTCTGATGTATCAAATTTTTTATTCTTATTTTTACTTTTATTCATCATTTTTATAATTATACATTGCTGTCAATCTTATATTCTTTAAAGTTATGATTGTTTTTAATATTAATGTTATAATTATCTCATTCTACCTCTACCCAGAACATATGAACTATATGCCTGAAATGCAATCACGGACTTAAAACGAACTGCTCAACGATATCACTTTGGACTCAATTTCCCATAACACCGCTGACGCACACCGGAAGTGACGCCGAGATCCGCACAGCACCATGGGAGATGTAGTACGAAGGACAGGAAGTGACACGACGACATCGACCCGAGCCACTGGAAACACACCGGACTGAAGATTAAGAGACTTTTGGCGGTTTATTTAAAGATATATAAGCGATTTTATTCAGAAGAAGATCAGGAGCCGACTGAGGAAGCCGTGTGACGGCGAAACGCGTTTTGGCAACAATATTTGTATTATACATATGACATTTCGAATTTTATTATTTTCTAGTAAACTGTATACATAATTTTAGAATATTCTTTTTATAATAAATATATTTTTATACTTAACCATCTTTGCTGCATCCTGTTGAAGTGATTCCAGAAAGGGGTAGTGTCACCCCACAAATTGACACTAGGCCAATATACTTAGAGCCGGTTATCAAAGGCTCTAAAAAAGGTGAGCAATACTATATTTCATTTACATTGGTATTTATAGTATTTGAAAATACTACGCTCAGATTAGATTACCTGTGTCTTTTTTCTATCTAAAACTTGGAGGAAAACACGTATACGTATATCGTGAGAGGGGGGTCGTGTGGTCTACCCAAAAAGACACAGACGCCAGGAAGTTTAGAGCCTTATACCTGTAAAAGGCTCTAAAAAATGTGAGTGAATTTGACTCTATCTCCAGAATTCACAAAAAATTTGATTCACCCTAATATACTGCACAATTATCTGTATATTTTCCCATTTTTTCATATATACAAGTGTGTTAAAGAGGGTAAGTGCAATCAAGAGCACTATTCACTGTTGTATTATTCTATTACACCCAGCGCTACACTCAAGAAAACTTAGGTTTTCATTGTTGATTTTGGTGATCTTTTATATGTGGTGGGTTTATAGGAGTACCCACGGAGTGTTTTAGCGGCTATTTTATAATTGTACACGAATACATAAGCGCCACCTATTCCACATCTTTGTGTGTTTTGAACTTGTTTACATTTATAGGTAGTTTTAGCGTTTGTTGTAAAAATCATTAAATTTACTTTTTAAAATCTGCATGTATGTGAAACTTTACATTTGATTTTTATGTATTGTAGTAAAGTACTCGTGCACTGTGCACTGTGGCTATTGATTAATTGCTTTGTAAACCATGATGTAGTTGGGATTAGAAGCCGGTACTCTGGCAATTGATCCACTCATTCTGCTACAGCGTTGACCAGTAAACCTGGTAAGTTATAATAAGTTAATACAATTAGGAATTTAGAATTAATTTACCTGCTGGACATAGACGATATGTCTCTGTTTTGTCTTCCCTTACTCCACTTGGCTATAATAATTTATAAAAATATATAGTGAAAAAGAAATAATCTAAATAAATTAAAACAAACATACATCGGATAAACAACTAAAGTATCTTAATCTTCTCAAATATTTTTTATTATTTTAAACAGGTTTTTGGTGTTTAAACATTTGATGTGTTGCATTAATACCCACTGTAGCAGGACCAGGGTGCCTGGTTCCCAACTTTGGATCCAAACATGGACCTACTAGTGCATCTGTCTTATCCATGCTACCAAGGCAACCTGGTACCTCAGTGCTAATCATCTTGCAGTCTGAGCTTCTTCAGTGGTATTGCTTAACTGTCTGTCAACCATTGGGTGCAGTCATAAAAAAACCCTCCCAAACTCAAACAGTAGTCAAGTCTAGTGAAGGGACATTTATTAGACAACAGACATAAAATGTATAGAATACAAGGTGTTAATTGACGGTGGGACAAACAAGTATAACTGTGTGTGGACCCAATAGGCCAGCTTACTAAGCTTACTAAGGAGGTGCACACCACCACCGGTGCCAGGATATTTGGGTTATGCTAAACATTGGCTGATGAAGATGGGTGAAATCTCTTGTGCAAATATGGGGGTAAAATCTAGGAAAAGGGATATCTCTTTAATGGAGATCTTTAGACAACTCTCCTCCTTGGCTACCTACCCTATAAATGACAAATATTCCGGTCACAGGGGAGTGGAGTAAACTGCATTGGAACATCATCAGGCATTTATACCATTGCTGCCCAGCTCCTTCACGCCACAGCTGGGTAGGAATTTCCACAGTTCTCTATTAACTCTACGGGAAGTATACCAGTTTGTGTAAGATGGCCGGTGGTAAGGATGCAGTCACAGTTGACCACACTGACCAGGATTTACTGGTCAGAGACCCATGAGACAGGGGGTTGCATTTTCAACCATAAAATAGGCACGTAATTAACCCGAGAAACAATGCCTCTAAAAATCTCACAAGAACACTCTTTTTATGCAGTTAACCCTTTGTGGACCACAACTGTTTTAACAGACTTAACTCTTTAGATATCAGCAAGGCTTCCTTAAAGGAACAATCTCCAGTTCTTGTTTCACAGTGTTCATACAGGTTACCCTTTATATACGGATAAATAACCTGCCAATATTAAGTAAATCCATCCTTCATGAATCTCATATGTATTTCATCCAATAACTCCTTTGAAATTGATGGAGGATTTTTCCTCATACGATGCCCATAGACTTTTGGTACGAGGGTAGCTACAAGATTATCTGCAGGATTCTGTTGTACCCATAAATGGATACGATTTAAGATTGTTATGGGATCTAAATGTGATTTTTTTTCTAATGTAATTGCTCACCTTCACTATCACAGTTTTTTCCAAGGTGTCTACAATGTTGTTATGGCCCAAATCAAAATTCTGACTTGTGCAATCTCCTTCCATCTCCCGAGCTCCACTGCTAACCTTCAATTTGAGATAACCTAAGTGTTGGTGAACATAGAAAGTGTTTAAATACAGAGTGTATATTTAATTAACCTTGCAAATAAACCTAATTGTTCCTTACTATTTTGATTTGAGGACTGGGTAACCACTGGGGTGGACATTGAACTTTCAAAATTGTTACATTTAACTTATCTGTATCTGGGAGACAATACTAATAGGGAATAATAAAGTTTGTATCTCTAACACCATTTTCACAAAAGCATCTGAAGTGTAATGAATCTCCTCAAAATGTATGACTAAAAAAAATGGCATGAAAAGCAAGGTATTAAAACACAAACCAAAACACTTCATAAAGTCCTTTTGGTGTCAATGGCAGGTACTGGTATCTGCAGATTGCTGACAGTATGTGAGGTGGCGGTGGGGTTTAAAGGGATTCTATAGTGTTAGGAATGCAAAGTTGTATTCCTAACACTATAGTGCCCTCTGGTTCCTACCTCCTTCATGTCCTCCCCCTGGCATGGAAAGGATTAAAAAAAAACCTTCAATCACTTATGTGATTCCAGAACCAATGTCCCTCAACGCTGGTTGGTGCTCTACTTCCTATGATGTCATCCGACGGGGGGAGAATAATACTGCGAGAGTTGCAAGCACATTAGACCTAAACCATAGGAAAGCACTGATACAATGTTTTCCTATGGGGATTTCACTGAAGCTGGATGTCCTCAAGAAGAGCATGAGGACGTCCATCATCATGTAGGCAACCTGGCGTATGTTAGGATACAGAAAGTGCCTCTAGTAGCTATTTGATTGACAGCCACTAGGGGCAGTCTGAGTCCTGCAAGGTAAACACTGTAGTTTCTCTAAAACTTCACTGATTTACATTGCAGTACTAAGTGGGACTTGGACAATGCACCCAGACCCCTTCAGATGAGATGAAGTGGTCTGGGTGACTACAGTGTCCCTTAACCCCTTAAGGACCAAACTTCTGGAATAAAAGGGAATCATGACATGTCACACATGTCATGTGTCCTTAAGGGGTTAAACATGATATGGCAATATAGTGGACCTGAATCTCCATATTTGCTTTCTGAGATAGGTGATTTTAAGTAGCTTTGTAAAATTTTAAACTGAATTTGTGTGTTCACTGTCCCCTAATCTGTATTTAGTATGTGAGGTTTTGTGAGTCTCTTATGTCTATATGCAAGGATATAATAGATTAAGTCCAGCACATTGTGAAGCTGCGCGATACCTATTTTGTTAGCAGTTATATCCCAAGTAAAGATGGTAGACTGCTCTTCACAGATGCAGTGGTTTTCGTTTTTATGGACAGCTGAGAAATCCAGAGATTCAGACAATGACACTGACACCTGTAATCATAAGAGGACACAAGTGGAATAGTGGTACTTCCTCATTCAAATGGGTCAGATTTCTAACAGTACAGTTTATAGAGAGGTCACTTAAAACAATATCTAAGATTTATTATTCGGCTGCTAGTGAATTTCATGTAATTGTTTGTAGTTAATATTATCTCATGTCCAGAAATGAGCATTCTACTGTTTTACGTACCACTATGCACCTCTTAAGATAGTTGTAGACCAAGGCAGTAAGCGTAAATGCCTCTCCCTGAACTACTGAGTAAGGTAAGGACAGGTCAAGAAAGTATGGTTTGAATGTGGTGAGCTCAACTGGCTCAGTCTCTCCATAACCAGAACTACCCAAGCAGAATACATCTGTCACCCAACTAGTGACAGAGTTTGGGGTAGTTATGTTAAGATGTTCGTGTCCATCTGTCCTGCAAAGAGCGAGAAAAATTGAGAAAGATTATAATTAAAATAATGTGCTATTACAGCTATATAGCTTTCATAGTTTAGCATAAACCATATTTATCTGTAATCAGAGGCGGCTCTCTAATTAGGTGGTTTAGGCAGCTGCTTAAGGACTCAGGCGGGCTGGGGCCTCGTGGCCACTTAAACCACCTCAGTGCCGACCCAAAACCAAGAGGGGGCTCAGCGGCTTGCTCAGTATGCTGCTGGGTGCGAGGCCTCTCCGTGACATCTGCCCAGGAGGAGAGCACCCGTGACCAATGATCTGCAGCTCTGTATGTGTCTTGCGAGATCTGGGTTACCGCGGCAATGCTCTGACCCGGTCTTGCGAGACACATAGTCTGCAGCTCTGCACACTGTGGAGCTACAGACTGGATATCACCACCGGACCACCGAGGAGCCCACTGGATTACCATGGACAAAAGTTATTTAGTACCCCCTCCCTCACACTATTGCCCACCCTTCTCCTATACAGTTTCACTCCCCTCCCATACAGTATCACCCCCTCCAATACAGAATTACCCCCCAACACACAAACACAGTTTCATTCCCCCTCCCACACAGAATCACCCCCTCACACACATAATCACCCTCCTCCTATACAGTATCACTCCACTCCCATACAGTATTACCCCCCTCCCATACAAAATTACCCCCCCACACACACACACACACACACACACACACAGTATCACACCCCCTTCAATACAGAATCACCCCCTCACACAGAGGATCACCCCCACACACAAATGTCACCCCTTCACACACACTGTCACCCTCCCCATATATCCCCCCCCCCCTTCACACACACAAGTAAAATATTTTTGTCATCTCTTGATGTATATAGAGCAGCAGAGTAATTTCTACATTTACTTTTTCTGATTCTTAGAGAATTTAAAATTTTATGAAAACCATAAGGAGATCATTAAAAAAGGGAATGGAGTGGAAAGTATAACAACGCCCATGGAAAGGTTATCAAAATAAGGACAAAGTTCTGTCCAAGGTCCACATTATCTGTTATTGCTAGGAATATGAGTAGACCTACTTGTTAAAGACAAGTAGTTTGAGAACTGGCCTAACTAAATCTGAATGGAAATTCAGATCCAATGAGTATACTATGGACCATCCACTGCCCTCAAATAAAAAGCTTATCATAACAATGTCTACAAAGTTGATATCAGCAGCCTGTTGATTAATCCAAGTGAAGGTAATAAGCTATCAATCCCCAAATTTCTTTCTAACTTAAGCACTAAAATGACATGAGCTTAATGGAGTGGTTTTCATTTATAGACCATGTCCCTGCAGTCTCACTGCTCAGTTTTCTGCGAATTAGATGTTAAATCACTTGGTTTATACAACCCTAGCCACACCTCCCCTGCATATGAGCTACACAGTCCCCCTACACATTTCATGTAAAGAGAGATCTATTGTTTAAATTTCTTTCATTGCACAGTCTATTTACAATTTCTCATCTCCTGCTCTTTTAATAGCCTGCATGAGCCTCCTGTATGCGATTTAAGTTCAAATAACAGAGCAGGAGACAACAACTTCTAAAGTAAACAGCACAAAACACTGTGCTGTCACATCTGATTGAAAATGAAATTACGTTTTATACAGACTGTGCGGGTCACAGTCAGGAGAGGTGTGGCTAGAGCTTCATGAACAGAAATGAAAGTGGTTTACAGAAATAAAAGTGGTTTAAATCCTAAATGGCAGATAACTGAGAACTGATACTATGAACTATAGACTAAGACTGCTTCATTGAGCTAAATTTGTTTTGTTGCTTTGAGTACACATTTAAGTTGCAAATTATGTACCACATGATTACAATTTAATCTATAGATTGTGTTAACCACATTTCATGCAAACGTTTAGCTGAAAAGTAATACTCACCTCCTTTTTTCAACTTTCTTATCCATCTATTGAACAGATGTCTGACCATCAAAGGGTATGTTGGGGAACTTTTGCTGTTCATATTTTTATATCCCTGCCTGCTCATGTTGCAGCTGGGGATCCCTCCACGAGTTGGTACTCTAACTGCAATACGGTGTGCATTAAAGGACCACTATAGTGCCAGGAAAACATACTCGTTTTCCCCCACCCTCAGGGACCCCCTCCCGCCCGGCCCTGGGGAGATGAAAGGGTTAAAACTTACCTTTATTACAGCTCTCCTCCTCCTCTCCGCCTCCGATCCTCCCTTTCGGCTGAATGCGCATGCGCGGCAAGAGCTGCGCGCACATTCAGCCGGTCGCATAGGAAAGCATTTACAATGCTTTCCTATGGACGCTTGCGTGCTCTCACTGTGATTTTCACAGTGAGAATCACGCAAGCGCCTCTAGCGGCTGTCAATGAGACAGCCACTAGAGGATTTAGAGGCTGGCTTAACCCTTATATAAACATAGCAGTTTCTCTGAAACTGCTATGTTTATATAAAAAAGGGTTAAACCTAGCTGGACCAGGCACCCAGACCACTTCATTAAGCTGAAGTGGTCTGGGTGCCTAGAGTGGTCCTTTAAGTTGTTCCTAGGGCAGGTACAACAGTTAGATGGCATGCTTTCTTTTACAATTAGGCAGTTAGGTGATTTGAAACTCCAGGCTGCACTGTCGTCAGGTGGTAATAAAGACGTGCCATTTCTTGGTCCTGTTATTGTGCAGTGCAGTATTTTGCTGGGCACTTGAAGGAGGAGGCCAGTCACCTACATAGTTATCAACCTGACTGACTGATAAGGTGTTCACGTTATTCTAATCAAAGTAATTGTACCCCACCAAATAAGTGGGAGACAGATAATCATGTTCTCCTTACATGTTTGCCAAACTTAATGACTTACCCTATAGATATAAGATCATACAGCCAGGTTTCAGGGGAGAACTTGTGTATTGAGTACTTGGGTTTGGAAGCTATAGAATGGAAAGACATGTATAAGTCAAAAAACATTCAGATTAGCAGCAACAAAATGTATATAACAATGATTCTAGAAATCGATAGACGGAATCTGTATTTGAAATAAAAACTAGCAAAAAAATGTTTTTATGTCAATCAATCTCTATATTGATCTTTATGCATAGGAATCATGGCATTTTACCAGTGTAGTTATAATGTAATAATAAGTGACCTACAAAATATTAAACCATAATGACTAAGAGTTGATTATTTACAAATTTGATTTGGAGAAACTGGATAACCATTTAATCTGGATAAATTGAATGAAATCCCAAGAAATTACATGTTTCAAAGGCCAAGTGACCATTAATACTTCCTAAGTACAGATCTTTAAAGGAACACCATAGGCACCATAACCACTTATATGGATTGAAGTGGTTAAAGTGCTGGTTATAATGCTTAGAGTCCATGGACACAGAGTCCCACATCACAACTTCAATACTCTGCCCCTGACATTATGTTATCAGAGATTGGGCTTCAGGCTGGGGAATCTCTACTATCTGATGAGCAAACTGTTTAGTAGTGACGCATTTTTTTTTCATTGTTTATGACAAGTTGTCAATTCTTTGGTATTTACACCATCATATAAAAAAGGAAAAAAAAAATACCTTTAACTTATGTTAGTCTTTCTTTCTTAAGATGCTCAGTTTTCTTTTAACTTTATTTTATTTATTTTTTAATTTAGCAAATAACATCATAAATCAGAAAAAAATAAAAACATTGTTTAATTTCTCCTCTTCTCTGCATGCTCTCTCTATACTAACTGAAAGATTCAAAGTACAAAGCGTATAACAATGATTGACAAGGGGCCAAGATGGAGGCACCCAGTTTTAGAATTACATTTTATTTTTTACACCTCACAAAAGTATACTTCTTAACTATAGGGAAAAAAAAGCATTATATTTTATCAAAATTAAAAAATCCACAGAGGTGATGTGTTCCCTTTAACATTTCCATGAAAAAAGGCATTTCTACAGCGTCTTCGGGTTAACCCAGTATAAAGTAAGTTGTTAATCTGTCGTGGATGCTTAATGCTAAAGTTTAGATAAAATTTTCCCATGTGCCATCTTGAAATTGTAGGGGTATTTAATGCTCTTTTTGATGTCGACGCTCTGGATCTTGTTATTCTGCAGCTCAGGTTAGCGCTAATTTATTTAATGTTTTATGCAACAAAATGTAAAAAAAAAAATAGGATATACTATAGTAGGATTTATTTATATTAAATGAAAAGAGCATTATTATTATTATTATTATTATTATTATTATCATCACTATTGCTAGCATCATCGGAATTAATATCGTGCCAAAACAGTACTAACATTTATAACTATTGCACTATAAAACAACTATTATTTTAAATTGTTGTTTTTTTAAATTTCATGAGTGCCATATACCAAATATTCTGCGGCACTTTACAACAAGAATATAAAATACATTGTGGATGGATGTATATGGCTAGCTCATTCCTCATATACGTTTGCAATCCAGAATGAGTGGTGATTAGGTGGAAGCAGATAGAATTAGTGATGTGATGTCGCGAACATGAAATTTTCCTATCACGAATGGCGAACGCGAACTTCCGCAAATGTTCGCGAACGGGCGAACCCGGCAAACCGCCATAGACTTCAATAGGCAGGTGAATTTTAAAACCCACAGGTACTCTTTCTGGCCACAATAGTGATGGAAAAGTTGTTTCAAGGGGACTAACACCTGGACTGTGGCATGCCGGAGGGGGATCCATGGCAAAACTCCCATGGAAAATTACATAGTTGATGCAGAGTCTGGTTTTAATCCATAAAGGGCAGAAATTACCTAACATTCCTAAATTGTTTGGAATAACGTGCTTTAAAACATCAGGTATGATGTTGTATCGATCAGGTAGTGTAAGGGTTATGCCCGCAAACAACCGCAAACAGTCCAGGAGGATGCAGGACTCACCCACCGAATAGCATTGGCAACAATACCCGGCAATCTATGGCTCCTGAATAGCATTGGCAATAATACCCGGCAATCTATGGCTCCTGAATAGCATTGGCAACAATACCCGGCAATCTATGGCTCCTGAATAGCAGTCGCAGAGATACAGCACCCACGAACGGTGATCCTTAAGGTGCAGCTAAAGCCACTTCGTCCATAGACAGTCATAACAGTTAACCTTTCCACATCATGTACATGTCACAATGCATAGTCTCTGAGAGCGGTTGATCACGATTCATACTAGGATGTCTTCCATGTTTTAGTGCAAACTAGTCTAACTACTAATATAGTTGAAACATGCTACTTTTATTCATGCCAGACAACCATGCAGGCCAGACTAACAAACATGCCAGGGCCAATCATAGTTAACCACCTCAGATAGTAACATGGCTCCCTCTATATACAGAGTAACATGGCTCCCTCTATATATAGTGTAACATGGCTCCCCTCTATATACAGAGTAACATGGCTCCCCTCTATATACAGTGTAAACATGGCTCCTCTCTACATACAGAGTAACATGGCTCCCTCTATATACAGTGTAAACATGGCTCCTCTCTATATACAGAGTAACATGGCTCCCCTCTATATACCGTGTAAACATGGCTCCCTCTATATACAGAGTAACATGGCTCCCCTCTATATACAGTGTAAACATGGCACCTCTCTATATACAGAGTAATATGGCTTCCCTCTATATACCGTGTAAACATGGCTCCCTCTATATACAGAGTAACATGGCTCCCTCTATATACAGAGTAACATGGCTCCCCTCTATATACAGTGTAAACATGGCTCCTCTCTATATACAGAGTAACATGGCTCCCCTCTATATACCATGTAAACATGGCTCCCTCTATATACAGAGTAACATGGCTCCCTCTATATACCGTGTAAACATGGCTCCCTCTATATACAGAGTAACATGGCTCCCCTCTATATACCGTGTAAACATGGCTCCCTCTATATACAGAGTAACATGGCTCCCCTCTATATACAGAGTAACATAGCTCCCCTCTATATACAGAGTAACATAGCTCCCTCTGTATACAGAGTAACATGGCTCCCCTCTATATACAAAGTAACATGGCTCCCTCTATATACAGAGTAACATGGCTCCCCTCTATATACAGTGTAACATGGCCCCCCTCTATATACCGTGTAAACATGGCTCCCTCTAAATACAGAGTAACATGGCTCGTGAGCTGCGGGTGGGGGCCCTATAAAAGAATAATGGGGGGACCTACTGTTTTCCCCCCCGCCCCCCACCCCTGCACAGCGGGTGGGGGCCCGAAGTTACAATAAGAGGTGGGGACCTACTGTCCTCCCCCTGGCCCCCACCCCTAAACTGTGGGTGGGGGCCCTATAAAAGAATAAGGGGGGGACCTACTGTCGTCCCCCCAGCTCCCACCCCTGCGCGGCGGGTGGGGGCCCTAAGTTACAATAAGAGGGGGGGGACCTACTGTCCTCCCCCGCGGCCCCCACCCCTGCACGGTGGGTGGGGGCCCTAAAAAACAAGAAGGGGGGGACATACTGTCCCCCCCGGCCCCCACCCCTGAGCGGCGGGTGGGGGCCCTAAATGAAAATCCCCCTCCATTAACCCCTTAAGGACACATGACATGTGTGACATGTCAAGATTCCCTTTTATTCCAGAAGTTTGGTCCTTAAGGGGTTAAAGGTGACTAGGGGTCCCCAAGCCCCTAGTCACCCACCCCCCCACCCAAATAAAAAAGCCCCTACATACCCCCCTCAGCCTGAAAAATAGTGAGGGGGGAATAAAATTACTACCCTGTAAAGTAAAATTCAACTTACTATTCGACGTCTTCTTTTTTCTAAAATCTTCATTTTTCAGCCCCAAAAAAGGCCACATAAAAAGCCATCATACCTGTCGAACTTAAAAATAAAATAAAAAACCAGAGCGTAAAAAAAAAATTCCCGACGATAAAGAAAAAACCAGACGCTCAAAAAATGAATCCATCTTCACCCATGGAGGGCACCGCGCAGACTAGGGTATTAGTATATACCCTATTGTTACAATTGTTACTTGAAAAGCATGAGGAATGCCGTTGGGGTACCACATGCTCATTTGTTATACCTCCATGCACTACAAAAATAAAGACTTTAAAAAAAATAAATGAAAAAAATAAAAAAAAAAATACAAAAAAAATTTATGCAGCTTCAGAATGAATCTAAAATGGATGCTGTCCAGGACGTGCGGGAGGGTCTGCTGCTGATTGGCTGGAATGTGTCTGCTGACTGTGAGGTACAGGGTCAAAGTTTACTCAATGATGGCGAATAGGGGGCAGACCGAACATCGCATATGTTCGCCATCTGTGGCGAACGCGAACACGCGATGTTCGCCAGGAACTATTTGCCAGAGAACCGTTCGGGACATCACTAGACAGAATGTGTCACTGCAGATTATTATGAGATTAATGTGAAATTACTTACTAGTCGGCATTTGAATTTTTCTAGCAGACTGTGTCTGGCCAGGAGTAGGTTTCTTGGGCTCAAGTTCTGAGCATGACACTGGTCTATAGATCTGAGTGTTGGTGAAAATCTTTAGGCTGTTTAACTGCAAACATTCAACGAGAACAAAGTTAATAGATCTTAAAAAACTGAATTTAGTAAAAGCTGTTTTGCTATTATATCTGAATTTGGCTGGGAATTCAGATATTATTTTATCATGTATGTCTCTTTGTCCCATTTCTATGCTATATTTACCATAAAAAAGGTGTACATATCAGAATCTTTCTGGTGCCGTAGAAAATATGTTTGGGATTTTGTGTCATTTCCCAAGCATTTGACTCTTTCTTTCTCTTCTCTTTCGTGTCCATATCCAAACCTCATGTTCTAAAGAAAAATGCTTGATTTTAGTCTTTAAATTGGAACAAAATAGGTTGCCATTTTCTAATAAAAACAAGCAAACCAGAATAAAAACTAAATCAATAACAGGCAAATGTTAGCTACTTAAATGTTACAAAAATCATAGATTAGGTAAGTCAACCTTCTCTTTTAATCCCTTAGTGACCAGACCACTTTTCAATTTTCCTACCATTAAGGACCAGGGCTGCTTTTACATTTCTGCGGTGTTTGTGTTAAGCTGTAATTTTCCTCTTACTCATTTACTGTACCCACACATATTATATACAGTTTTTTGCCATTAAATGGTCTTT